>NC_052307.1:80547431-80669931 GCF_016432855.1 Salvelinus namaycush
ATCGAAAGAATTAAGAGAGATGAGGGTGGTGTTGGATGGGGTTGAGGAGAGGTGGGTGATGGGGTGAGGAGAGTGGTGTGATGTGATGGGGTTGAGGAGCAGGTGGTGTGATGTGATGGGTGTGAGAGATGGTGTGGTGTGATGGGGTTGAGGAGAGGTGGTGTGATGTGATGGGGTTGAGAGAGAGAGGTGGTGTGTTGTGATGGGGTTGAGGAGAGTGTGGTGGTGATGGGTTGAGGAAGAGGTGGGTGATGTTGGGTTGGAGTGGGGTTGAGGAGAGCTGGTGTGATGTGATGGGGTTGAGGAGAGGTGGGTGTCGTGTGATGGGGTTGAGGAGAGGTGGTGTGGGTGTGTAGGAGAGTGGGTGATGTGGTGGGTTGAGGAGAGGTAGTGTGATGGTGGGTTGAGGAGAGGTGTGTGATGGGGTTGAGGAGAGGTGATGTGATGGGGGTGAGGAGAGGTGTGTTGTGCGATGGGGTTGAGGAGAGGTGGTGTGATGGGTTGAGAGAGGTGGTGTGATGGGGTTGAGGAGAGGTGGTGTTTGGTTTTAGGGGTTTGAGGAGAGTGGGTGAGTGTGGGGTTGAGGAGTAGGTGAGTGTGAGGGGTTGAGGAGAGGTGGGGGTGTGTGTGATGGGGGTTGAGGAGAAGGTGGTGTGGTGTGATGGGGTTGGGAGGGTGGTGGGTTGTGATGGCGGTTGAGGAGATGGGTGGGGTGGTGTTGTGATGGGGTTGAGGAGAGGAGAGGTGGTGTGATGGGTGTTGAGGAGAGGTGGTGGTGTTTGTGATGGGGTTGAGGAGAGGTGTGTGTTGTGATGGGGTTGAGGAGAGGTGTGTGTGTGATGGGGTTGAGGAGAGGTGGTGTGATGTTGATGGGGTTGAGGACGAAGGTGGTGTGTGTGATGGGGTTGAGGTTTGAGGAGAGGTGAGTGGTGTGATGTGATGGGGTTGAGGAGAGGTGGTGAATTTTTTGGGTTGAGGAGTGGGGTGTGATGGGGTTGAGGAGAGGTGGTGTGATGGGGTTGAGGAGAGGTGGTGTGATGGGGTTGAGGAGAGGTGGATGTGATGTGAATGGGGTTGAGGAGAGGTGGTTGATGTGATGGTTGAGGAGAGGTGTGTGATGGGTGGTTGAGGAGAGGTTGGTGTGATGGGGTGAGGAGAGGTGGTGTGATGGGGTTGGGAGAGGTGGTGTGATGGGGTTTGAGGAGAGGTGGTGTGTTTGATGGGTTGAGGAGAGGTGGGGTGTTGTGATGGGGTTGAGGAGAGGTGTGTGTTGTGATGGGGTTGAGGAGAGGGTGTGGTGGTGATGTGAGGAGAGGTGTGTGATTGATGGGGTTGAGGAGAGGTGGTGTGATGTGATGGAGGGGTTTGAGGAGAGGTGGGTGTGAGGTGATGGGGTTGAGGAGAGGTGTGTGATGTGATGGGAGTTGAGGAGAGGTGTGTGATGTTTTGATCGGGGTTGAGAGAGAGGGGGTGTGATGTGATGGGGTTGAGGGAGTGAGGAGAGGATGGTAGGTGTGGGTGATGGGGTTGAGGATGAGTGGGTGATGATGAGTGTGGTTTGAGGAGAGGTGATGTGATGGGGGTTGAGGAGCAGGTGGTTGTGATGGTTGTGATGGTTGAGGAGAGGTGGTGTGTTGTGATGTGGTTGAGGAGACGGTGGGGTTGTTGTGATGTGGTTGCAGGAGAGGTGGTGTGTTGTTGATGGGGTGAGGAGAGGTGGTGTGTTTGTGATGTGGTTTGAGGAGAGTGTGGTGTGTTGTGATGGGGTTGAGGAGAGGGGGGGTGTTGTGATGGGGTTGAGGAGAGGTGGTGTGATGTTCGATGGGGTTGAGGGAGAGGTGCTGTGATGTGGATGGGGCTTGAGGGGAGAGGTGGTGTGATGTGATGTGATGGGGGTTGAGTAGAGGTGGTGTGATGTGAGGGTTGAGTGAGAGGTGGTTGTGATGTGATGGGGTTGAGGGAGAGGCGAGGGGTGTGGTGTGATTGGGGTTGAGGAGAGGTGGTGTGTCGTGATGGGTTGAGGAGAGGTGGTGTGTCCGTGATGGGGTTGAGGAGAGGTGTGTGATGTATGGGGTTTGAGGAGAGGTGGTGTGATGTGATGGGGTTGAGGAGAGGTGGTGGTGATGGGTTGAGGAGAGGTGGTGTTGATGGGGTTGAGGAGAGGTGGTGTGATGTGATGGGGTTGAGGAGAGGTGGTGTGATGGGGTTGAGGAGAGGTGGTGTGATGTGATGGGGTTGAGGAGAGGTGGTGTGATGTGATGGGGTTGAGGAGAGGTGGTGTGATGTGATGGGATTGAGGAGAGGTGGTATGTTGTGATGGGGTTGAGGAGAGCTGGTGTGATGTGATGGGGTTGAGGAGAGATGCTGTGGTGTGATGGGGTTGAGGAGAGGTGGTGTGTCGTGATGGGGTTGAGGAGAGGTGGTGTGATGGGGTTGAGGAGAGGTGGTGTGATGTGGTGGGGTTGAGGAGAGGTGGTGTGATGGGGTTGAGGAGAGGTGATGTGAAGGTGGTTGAGGAGAGGTGATGTGATGGGGTTGAGGAGAGGTGGTGTGATGGGGTTGAGGAGAGGTGGTGTGATGGGGTTGAGGAGAGGTGGTGTGATGTGATGTGATGGGGTTGAGGAGAGGTGGTGTGATGTGATGGGGTTGAGGAGAGGTGGTGTGATGGGGTTGAGGAGAGGTGGTGTGATGGGGTTGAGGAGAGGTGGTGTGTTGTCATGGGGTTGAGGAGAGGTGGTGTGATGGGGTTGAGGAGAGGTGGTGTGATGGGGTTGAGGAAAGGTGGTGTGATGGGGTTGAGGAAAGGTGGTGTGATGGGGTTGAGGAGAGGTGGTGTGATGGGGTTGAGGAGAGGTGATGTGATGGGGTTGAGGAGAGGTGGTGTGTTGTGATGGGGTTGAGGAGAGGTGGTGTGATGGGGTTGAGGAGAGGTGATGTGATGGGGTTGAGGAGAGGCGGTGTGATGGGGTTGAGGAGAGGCGGTGTGATGGGGTTGAGGAGAGGTGGTGTGATGGGGTTGAGGAGAGGTGTTGTGATGGGGTTGAGGAGAGGTGGTGTGATGTGATGGGGTTGAGGAGAGGTGGTGTGATGGGGTTGAGGAGAGGTGGTGTGATGGGGTTGAGGAGAGGTGGTGTGATAGGGTTGAGGAGAGGAGGTGGTGTGGTGTGATGGGGTTGAGGAGAGGTGGTGTGATGGGGTTGAGGAGAGGTGGTGTGATGGGGTTTGAGGAGAGGTGGTGTGATGGGGTTGAGGAGAGGTGGTGTGATGGGTTGAGGAGAGGTGGTGTGATGGGGTTGAGGAGAGGTGGTGTGATATGGGTTGAGGAGAGGTGGTGTGATGGGGTTGAGGAGAGGTGGTGTGGTGTGATGGGGGTTGAGGAGAGGTGATGGGGTTGAGGAGAGGTGATGGGGTTGAGGAGAGGTGGTGTGATGGGGTTGAGGAGAGGTGATTTGATGGTTACCAGGTCCACATCAAACCCCCCATATGTGTCCAGAGGTTGCCAAGTCCACATCAAACCCCGCTGTGTGTCCAGAGGTTGCCAGATCTACATCAAACCCCACTCCCTCCAGAGGAATTAATTTCATAATGGAGAGGAGATTTCATTAAGCCTCTCTGATATACATTGTCTGATTGTTTCCAGGTTCTACCTGTTAGTGGGGCAGGGTTTCAATGATCAGATCCTTTGTATCCGTGTACATGTTGGATGCTCTGGGAGGACACGTGCGGGGACAGTGTGGCCTAATCCTAATTTTGGGGTGGCAGGTAGCCTAGTAGTTAGAGCCTTGGGCTAGTAACCGAAAGGTTGCTTGATTGAATCCCTGAGCTGACAAGTTCAAAATCTGTTGTTCTGCCCCTGAACAAGACAGTTAACCAACTGTTCCCTGGTAGGCCGTCGATGTTAATAAGAATTTGTTCTTAACTGACTTTCCAAGTTAAATAAATGTTAAATAAATTAAAAAATGTAATGCAAAGTCCATGGCCAAGTTGGTAAGTGTGCTGGTGGTGTGAGTGCTCTTCTCCCTGCAGACCACCCTCCTTCTCCCTGCAGACCACTCTCCTTCTCCCTGCAAACCACTCTCCTTCTCCCCGCAGACCACTCTCCTTCTCCCCGCAGACCACTCTCCTTCTCCCCGCAGACCACTCTCCTTCTCCCCGCAGACCACTCTCCTTCTCCCCGCAGACCACTCTCCTTCTCCCCGCAGACCACTCTCCTTCTCCCCGCAGACCACTCTCCTTCTCCCGGCAGACCACTCTCCTTCTCCCCGCAGACCACTCTCCTTCTCCCTGCAGCACGCCTTTCAATCATGCACTTTGTCAATTATTTTGCAATAGTAAACTTTTTTTCCATTCCCTGTGTCATGACGTTGGCCCGGGGGTAGGTTTATGACAGTCATAAATACCTCTTTCCCCCCCCTTTTCCCCCTCCCTACTATAACTGATGTGACATAAGAAAACCCCTTGGTTAACATAGAGATTCTGGGAACATCAGAAGTGGGGGGAAATGAACTATATTCTGGTAATCCGACCAACTGAACATGGTACTTAAGGTATATTATGTCAGTTCGGTTGCCCTCTGACACATTCTCATCAATGATAGAATGACATAAACTCTACTGTGGAAAGTCTAAACGTCAGAGGTATCGGATTCACATGGAATTGTTGTTTAATTGAAATGTTTGAATATGACATTATTTGTGAAGAGGTGAAATGTAATTTTAGCTTCCAAATGAGAGATTTGGATTTTCATAAATTTGGGCTTCTGCTCAACTAGGGGCCCGCCCCTGTGAAGAGACATGGGTTATAAACTTTTCAGACACACCCCTCTCCCTTCACTATAAAAGCCATTGACAAAAATATAACTTCCTGTTCCGGGTACATTTAGGATGACGATCCGATGTCAGAATGGTTCAGATAATAACTACAGAACTAAGCCAACATCAGCATGGACTGGTTGTAAATGGTATGAACTTTGAACTCGTATTCACTACAGAAGTGATACCTCCTAGCCGTTGAGTTAGCAACAGCTGCTACAAACGTAGGTTAGGAAGGACAGTCAGAGTATCCCGTCTACTACACACGACGTTACTCCAACGTATCCAGTGACCACCAGAGACATTCTTCAAAGGACAGAGGACTCGGGTTGGCGATACGGTCTTCCATCTACCACCAACCTACTGAAGCGCAGCTCAGAGTAAATATTTATTGCATTTTCCTTTTTCAAATGGGCGGTAATTTAGAATGCATAAGATACTGTATTTACGATAGCACAGCTCGCCTATGTTCCAGTCTCCCGCTCTTTCACTAAAATCCCGCCCCTTCCCTTTGTGTAACAAGCTGTCATATCTATTCCGCCCGCTAGGGACGTTTTCCGTTATGACGGCCACTTTGTAATCAAGTTATGATTTAATTGTTGTATGTGTGATTCTGTGTGATTAGTTAGGTATTTAGTAAATAAATAATTAAACCCAATTTTGTATTGCTGATTCAACTTGTTAGCCAGGATTCGTGCAGATAACCAAGGATTTACCACTTTCAGATGAGACTGAATAAAATGACGATTAATGTGACTGCTATGGATGTAAAATATTACTAAATCTTTAAGAGTTTATTCGGAAGATAACAGCTCTATAAATATTCTTTCGTGGTGTCCCTCTCTAGTTAGTTACATTCACATGATTAGTTCAATCAGGTAATATTAATTACGGAGAAATTATTTTATAGAATAGCATGTCATAGCAATTAATCTGGCATAGCCAAAGACACGACACCTGTATCAAGGCAAGCAGCATCCACTATTTTGAGATGACCATACATTTTCCACAACAACAAATAATCGGAGTGCTCCACAGGTCAACCATTATCTTCAGCGCTATCGCTCAAATAACAAGCTATCCAATAAGATTCAATATCAGATTTCATATACCAATTTACAAAGTGCATGAAGTTGAAAGGTGTGCTCCAGGGAGAAGGAGACCAATCTGCAAGGAGAGGGGCACTCACAACACCAGTACACTTACAAACTTGTTCATGGATTTTGGATTAGGCCACACCGTCCCTGCTCTTGTCCTCGCAGAGCATCCAACACGTACACGAGTAAGATTTATAAATAAAAATAAATACATTTTAAAAAGGAGCTACTTGACACAGGTAAACACTGGGCATTTAAATGTAAAACCCCGTCCAACTCTAACAGGTAGCACCTGAAAATAATCACAATTAGTTGACACGTCACACCCCTTTTGTTTGTGTCTGTGTCTGTCTTCCTGGCTATAGAGTACCACAGTATGAGTCATAATACCCATAACACCTAGCTGTCAAACAAGGAAATACTTCCAATCATTTTTCCACCATTCATTTTTCCCACAGGGAATTTTAGAAACATTTAAAATAAGGGCTGTGTTTCAGGTAGGCTTACCATGGCGTGACGTTTTGATAACCGTGTAAATCTCTCTAGGACAAGGTGACTTTTATCAATATATTCGCCTGTATTTACCCCCCCCAAAATGAAATGCTAATTAGCTGCTAATGTGGCTATTATAAAGAACTACAAATGCCATGATGATCTGGATGAGGGTGACAAATCGAGGCAAAGGTAAGAATCTCTGTATTAACTATCTAATATTAGCTCAATTTTGAAATTAATAAATTGGCAACATTTCTTTAAATGGACAATTCTGTGAACTGTCTTGTGCAAATTTTACATTGACACAATACCTATTAGCAAAGGTGGCAGCTAGAGATGACTTGCAGGAGCATGCTGGGATTTGAAGTCTTGCATGATGTCTACTTTGATGCTAATTAGCATTTTAGAATCTGACAGTAAATAGAGCTGAATATATCGATAAGTCACCTTGTCCGAGAGAGATTTCATGTACATGGTTATCAAAACGTCACACAGGGGTAAGCCTACATAAAACACAGCCCTTTTTATTTATTTTTTATTTCACCTTTATTTAACCAGGTAAGCTAGTTGAGAACAAGTTCTCATTTACAACTGCGACCTGGCCAAGAGAAAGCATAGCAGTGTGAACAGACAACAACACAGAGTTACACATGGAGTAAACAATAAACAAGTCAATAACACAGTAGGAAGAAAAAAATGAGTCTATATACATTGTGTGCAAAAGGCATGAGGAGGTAGGCAATAAATAGGCCATAGGAGCGAATAATTACAATTTAGCAGATTAACACTGGAGTGATAAATCATCAGATGATCATGTGCAAGTAGAGATACTGGTGTGCAAAAGAGCAGAAAAGTAAATAAATAAAAACAGTAAGGGGATGAGGTAGGTAAATTGGGTGGGCTGTTTACAGATGGACTATGTACAGCTGCAGCGATCGGTTATTTCAAGTGCTTCTAAAATTCCATATTGGAAAAATGAATGGTGTAAAAAAACAATTGGAACCATTTCCCTGTTTGACTGCTAGGTTTTCTGGGTATTATGACGCCTCCACTGTGGGGCTGTATACCCCTCACCTTGTTAAATGTGTTATGATTGTAAGAAAGTGGAACCCAACTGGAGTGCACTATCCGGCTAAGTGAGAGAATATTTTCTCCCTCTTGTTGACGGCTTTCTAAATATATAAATCTCCAAAGCGTGTTGCTGCCAGGGCTGCTATTAGAACGGCTGAGAATAATCTGAAAATTGTCAGGAAGCAAGGTTTCTGACACATGGTACCGATAATAGGCTTTCACTGCCAAATCCTCTTCGCCTTGCTCAATTTGTTGGCCGAAAATGCAACCTTTACTAATGTCGATGAAATGTAAATAAATAAATAAATAAAAAACACGAGGCAAGCATCTGTCAAGACAGTAAATAAACATCACTATGGCAATGAACTGCTCTTTTACCGAGGTGACTCGGTTCTGTTTGTTCACCAAAAACATTTTCAATAAAATTTCACTGACATTGAATTTAACTTGATGTTTTATTCAGACACACACACGCATGTCAATCATAGTTAACCCTGTTTGTGATTCACACACCACATTCACACAGTCGGCTAAACAGAAGATGACATAACATCTCTTTACCTTCAGATGGAGAGATTTAAAAAACGTTTTTATTTTAAGTAAAAACCAAGGTGTTTCGGCTTTTGGCCTTCTTCAGGGTTTGACGCTTCAGATGATCCTGTGTTGTAAAAACAATATAGAACTTGTTCCTTTGCTGTTATTGGACATGCCTACTAGTGGTCAGGGAACTCTTAACTTCTCTAGGGTAGGGGGCAGCATTTTCACGTTTGGATGAAAAGCATACCCAAATTCAACTGCCAGTTACTCATCCCCAGGAGATAAGATATGCATATTATTAGTAGATTTGGATAGAAAACACTCTGAAGTTTCTACAACTGTTTGAATCATGTCTGTGAGTATAACAGAACTTATTTAGCAGGCGAAACCCCGAGGACAAACCATTCAGATTTTTTTTGTTTTTGAGGTCACTGTCTTTTCAATGCATTTTCATTAGGAAACCAGATTTCTAAGCAAATTGCTTGCAGTTCCTACGGCTTCCACTAGATGTCAACAGTCATGAGAAATAGGTTGAGGTTATTCCTTTGTGTAATGAAGAAATACGGCCATCTTGAAGTTGAGGCACTCCAGGTGTCCTGTACATGCGCTTCAATCAAACAGAAGGCATGCAATATTTCGTTTTAGTCCTGTATTGAACACAGATCATCCCGTCTTCAATTTATATACCTAAAGTTATATTACAAAAGTAGTTTGACATTTTTTGGCAAAGTTTACAGGTAACCTTTGACATATTTTGTCTTCATGTTTGAGCAAGTTGGAACCAGTGTTTTTCTGGATCAAACGCGCCAAATAAATGGACATTTTGGATATATATCGACGGAATTAATCGAACAAAAGGACCATTTGTGATGTTTATGGGACATATTGGAGTGCCAACAAACAGAAGCTCGTCAAAGGTAAGGCATGAATAATATTTTTATTTCTGCGTTTTGTGTCGCGCCTGCTGGGTTGAAATGTTTTCTCTCTTTTGTTTACTATAAGTGCTATGCTCAGATAATAGCATCGTATGCTTTCGCTGAAAAGCCTATTTGAATTCTGACATGTTGGCTGGATTCACAACCAGTGTAGCTTTAATTTGGTATCTTTCATGTGTGATTTAATGAAAGTTTGATTTTATAGTAAAATTTGGGGCTCTGCATTTTCTCAGGCTTTTTGCCAAGTGATACAGTAGCGTCTTGCCAAAACTCAGATTTTTGGATATAAATATGAACTTTACCGAACAAAAAATACATGTATTGTGTAACATGAAGTCCTATGAGTGTCATCTGATGAAGATTATTAAAGGTTAGTGATTCATTTTATCTCTATTTCTGCTTTTTGTTAATGCTCTCTTTAGCTGGAAAAATGGCTGTCTTTTTCTGTGACTTGGCTCATACCTAACAATCGTTTGGTGTGCTTTCGTCGTAAAACCTTTTTGAAATCGGACACTTTGGCTGGATTTACAACAAGTGTAGATTTAAAATGGTGTAAAATACTCGTATGCTTGAGGAATTTAAATTATGGGATTTCTGTTGTTTTGAGTTTGGCGCCCTGCAGTTTCACTGGCTGTTGAAGGGGTGGGATGCTACCGTCCCACACACCCTAGAGAGGTTAAACACTACAATGAAAATCAGTACACATCCTCGGGCTGGTGTGTGTATGTCTAACTGCCTGTGCTAACTAATTTCTCTCTCACACACACTACCACAAGATTTACACTGTTCTTGCATTTCAAGGGTCTGTCTCCTTTCCTCAGTCTGGGTTGAGTCATACCTCTGTCTCCCTTCCTCAGTGTGGGTAGAGTCATACCTCTGTCTCCTTTCCTCAGTCTGGGTTGAGTCATGAGTTATAGCTCTGCACTGATGAGATATCCAGGACTTGGAAAGATGTATTCTGTGCACTGAATAATTCAAGGAGGGAGAAAAAACACTTTGTTTTGTTTGTCTTGCAGACTGGGGCCCTCAGGGCGAAGTGAGAGTATGGCTACTGATGGACAGGCAGGAAGGAAGGAAGTCCAAGGATGGATTCACAACCGTTGCCATTGCTCTACTCCAAATACAGCATGCCAAATGGATCTACAATTTTGCTATTTTTATGTGATATAGTTACCATTCAACATTTTATTGATAATTACATTGATAACTATTGAAATATACTACTTGGTTTTTGATTGACGTAGAATAGAAACTAGAAATATAAACTTTTTTACCCATTTTTCTCGTAACCATGCAATGCAATACTACCACACCAAACCAAACCATACTAAACTCAGCAAAAAAAGAATTTCAAATGTAATTCGTAAAAAATCCAAATAACTTCACAGATCTTCATTGTAAAAGGTTTAAACACTGTTTCCCATGCTTGTTCAATGAACCATAAACAATTAATGAACATGCACCTGTGGAACGGTCGTTAAGACACTAACAGCTTACAGACGGTAGGCAATTAAGGTCACAGTTATAAAAACTTAGGACACTAAAGAGGCCTTTCTACTGACTGAGAAATACCAAAAGAAAGATGGCCAGGGTCCCTGCTCATCTGCGTGAACGTGCCTTAGGTATGCTGCAAGGAGGCATGAGGACTGCAGATGTGGCCAGGGCAATAAATTGCAATGTCCGTTCTGTGAGACGCCTAAGACAGTGCTACAGGGACAGCTGATCGTCCTCGCAGTGGCAGACGATGTGTAACAACACCTGCACAGGATCGGTACATCCGGACATCACACCTGCTGGACAGGTACAGGATGGCAACAACAACTGCCCGTTACACCAGGAACACACAATCCCTCCATCAGTGCTCAGATTGTCCGCAATAGGCTGAGAGAGGCTGGAATGAGGGCTTGTAGGCCTGTTGTAAAGCAGGTCCTCACCAGACATCACCGGCAACAACGTCGCCTATGGGCGCAAACCCACCGTCACTGGACCAGACAGGACTGGCAAAAAGTGCTCTTCACTGACAAGTCGTGGTTTTGTCTCACCAGGGGTGATGGTCGGATTTGCGTTTAACGTCAAAGGAATGAGCGTTACACCGAGACCTGTACTCTGGAGCGGGATCGATTTGGAGGTGGATGGGCCAGCATGGTCTGGGGCGGTGTCACAGCATCATCGGACTGAGCTTGTTGTCATTGCAGGCAGTCTCAACGCTGTGCGTCACAGGGAAGACATCCTCCTCCCTCACGTGGTACCCTTCCTGTAGGCTCATCCTGACATGACCCTCCATTATGACAATGCCACCAGCCATACTGCTCATTCTGTGCGTGAGTTCCTGCAAGACAGGAATGTCAGTGTTCTGCCATGGCCAGCAAAGAGCCCGGATCTCAATCCCATTCAGCACGTCTGGGACCTGTTGGATCAGGGGGTGAGGGCTAGGGCCATTACCCCCAGAAATGTCCGGGAACTAGCAGGTGCCTTGGTGGAAGAGTGGGGTAACGTCTCACAGCAAGAACTGGCAAATCCGGTGCAGTCCATGAGGAGGAGATGCACTGCAGTACTTAATGCAGCTGGTGGCCACACAAGATACTGACTGTTACTTTTGATTTTGACCCCCCCTTTTTTCCGGGACACATTATTACATTTATGTTAGTCACATGTCTGTGGAACTTGTTCAGTTTGTCTCAGTTGAGTCTTGTTATGTTCACACAAATAATTACACATGTTCAGTTTGCTGAAAATAAACGCAGCTGACAGTGAGGATGTTTCTTTTTTTGCTGAGTTTATAACCTTACCTGATCTGATCTTTCTTTACCTTCCTCCTTACTGAGATCTATCATCAGGGAGGTCGCTAAGCCATGGCCTAATTGACACGCTGAGCTTCATTTCACTTGCTTGATTACATGACAATATGGCCTGCTTGCCCCCAAAACATTTGCTGTGCCACATGTGCCGCTATGCATACAGCCAGGTGCCAGAGGCTCAAGGACGAGGGGAGATGAGGCCGTCAGATCAGGAAGTGAATCAGGGCATAGTGGAGGGGAGGACCTCGCCGGGAGTGTGACCTGAAGATACTCTGTTTTATGAGAACATGAATGAGAGCTAAATAATAAATAAATATACGACAGGTATGTGACAAACTGAAATGTGTGTGGTGGGGTGAAGAAGGCACAACAGAGCCTCTTCAATCTCAGGAGGCTAAAGAAATTTGTCTTGTCACCTAAAACTCTCACAAATTTTTGCAGATGGACATTTGAAAGCATCCTGCCGGGCTGGTTCACTGCCTGGTACGGCAACTTCACCGCCCGCAACCGCAAGGCTCTCCAGAGGGTGGTGCAGTCTGCCCAACGCATTATCGGGGGCAAACTTCCCACCTTCCAGAACACCTACAGCACCCGATATCACAGGAAGGCCAAAAGGATCATCAAGGACATCAACCACCTGAGCCACTGCCTGTTCACACCACTATCATCCAGAGGGTGAGGTCAGTACAGGTGTATCAAAGCTGGAACCGAGAGACTGAAAAACAGCTTCTATCTCAAGGCCATCAGACTGTTAAACAGCCATCACTAGCACATTAGAGGCTGCTGCCTATAGGCATAGACTAGGAATCACTGGCCACTTTAAGGAATGGAACAGTAGTCACTTTAATAATGTTTACATATCTGGCATTACTGATTTCATATGTATATACTGTATTCTATACTATTCTACGGTATCTTAGTCACTTCATGTTTACATCTGGCATTACTCATCTCATGTGTATATACTGTTTTCTCCGCTATTCTACAGTATCTCATTCATTCATGCTTACTAATGCTTACATACAGTTGAAGTCGGAAGTTTACATACACTTAGGTTGGAGTCATTAAAGCTTGTTTTTCAACCACTCCACAAATTTCTTGTTAACTAACTGTGGTTTTGGCAAGTCGGTTAGGACATCTAACTAAGTAATTTTTCCAACAATTGTTAACAGACAGATTATTTCACTTATAATTCACTGTATCACAATTTCAATGGGTCATAAGTTTACATATACTAAATTGACTGTGCCTTTAAACAGCTTGGAAAATTCCAGAAAATTATGTCATGGCTTTAGAAGCTTCTCATAGGCTAATTGATATTATTTGAGTCAATTGGAGATGTACCTGTGGATGTATTTCAAGGCCTACCTTCAAACTCAGTGCCTCTTTGCTTGACATCATGGGAAAATCTAAAGAATTCAGCCAAGACCTCAGAAGAAAACAAATTGACCTCCACAAGTCTCCTTCATCCTTGGGAGCAATTTCCAAATGCCTGAAGGTACCACGTTCATCTGTACAAACAATAGTATGCAAGTATAAACACCATGGGACCATGCAGCCATCAAATCGCTCAGAAAGGAGATGCATTATGTCTCCTAGAGACTTTGGTGTGAAAGGTGCAGGTCAATCCCAGAACAACAGCAAAGGACCTTGTGAAGATGCTAGAGGAAACAGGTACAAAAGTATCTATATCCACAGTAAAACGAGTCCTATATCGACATAACCTGAAAGGCCGCTCAGCAAGGAAGAAGCCATCGCTCCAAAACCGCCATAAAAAGCCATACTACGGTTTGCAACTGCACATGGGGACAAAGATTGGACTTTTTGGAGAAATGTCCTCTGGTCTGATGAAACAAAAATAGAACTGTTTGGCCATAAAGACCATCGTTATGTTTGGAGGGAAAAGGGGGAAGCTTGCAAGCTGAAGAACACCATCCCAACCGTGAAGCACAGGGGTGGCAGCATCATGTTGTGGGGGTGCTTTGCTGCAGGAGGGACTGGTGCACTTCACAAAATAGATGGCAACATGAGGAAGGAAAATTATGTGGATATATTGAAGCAACATCTCAAGACATCAGTCAGGAAGTTAAAGCTTGGTCGCAAATGGGTCTTCCAAATGGACAATGACCCCAAGCATACTTCCAAAGTTGTGGCAAAATGGCTTAAGGACAACAACGTTACGGTATTGGAGTGGCCATCACAAAGCCCTGACCTCAATCCCATTGAAAATGTGTGGGCAGAACTGAAAAGGTGTGTGCGAGCAAGGAGGCCTACAAACCTGACTCAGTTACACCAGCTCTGTCAGGAGGAATGGGCCAAAATTCACCCAACTTATTGTGGGAAGCTTGTGGAAGGCTACCTGAAACAATTGCCTTAAGATAAAGAATTTAAAGGCAATGCTACTAAATACTAATTGAGTGTATGTAAACTTCTGACCCACTGGGAATGTGATGAAAGAAATAAAAGCTGAAATTAATAATTCGCTCTACTATTATTCTGACATTTCACATTCTTACAATAAAGTGGTGATCCTAACTGACCTAAAACAGGGATTTTCTACTTGGATTAAATGTCAGGAATTGTGAAAAACTGAGTTTAAATGTATTTGGCAAAGGTGTATGTAAACTTCCGACTTCAACTGTATCTTGCATTACTCATCTCGTATGTAGGTACTCTTTTTCTATACTATTCTACTGTATCTTAGTCCATTCTGCTCTGACATCGCTCGTCCATACTGTACTGTATTCTATAGTATTCTACTGTATCTTAGTCCATTCTGCTCTGACATCGCTCGTCCATACTGTACTGTATTCTATTGTATTCTACTGTATCTTAGTCCATTCTGCTCTGACATCGCTCGTCCATACTGTACTGTATTCTATTGTATTCTACTGTATCTTAGTCCATTCCGCTCTGACATAGCTCGTCCATACTGTACTGTATTCTACTGTATCTTAGTCCATTCTGCTCTGACATCGCTCGTCCATACTGTACTGTATTCTACTGTATCTTAGTCCATTCTGCTCTGACATCGCTCGTCCATACTGTACTGTATTCTATAGTATTCTACTGTATCTTAGTCCATTCCGCTCTGACATCGCTCGTCCATACTGTACTGTATTCTATAGTATTCTACTGTATCTTAGTCCATTCTGCTCTGACATCGCTCGTCCATACTGTACTGTATTCTATAGTATTCTACTGTATCTTAGTCCATTCTGCTCTGACATCGCTCGTCCATACTGTACTGTATTCTATAGTATTCTACTGTATCTTAGTCCATTCTGCTCTGACATCGCTCGTCCATACTGTACTGTATTCTATAGTATTCTACTGTATCTTAGTCCATTCTGCTCTGACATCGCTCGTCCATACTGTACTGTATTCTATAGTATTCTACTGTATCTTAGTCCATTCTGCTCTGACATCGCTCGTCCATACTGTACTGTATTCTATAGTATTCTACTGTATTTTAGTCCATTCTGCTCTGACATCGCTCGTCCATACTGTACTGTATTCTATAGTATTCTACTGTATCTTAGTCCATTCTGCTCTGACATCGCTCGTCCATACTGTACTGTATTCTATAGTATTCTACTGTATCTTAGTCCATTCTGCTCTGACATCGCTCGTCCATACTGTACTGTATTCTATAGTATTCTACTGTATCTTAGTCCATTCTGCTCTGACATCGCTCTTCCATACTGTACTGTATTCTATTGTATTCTACTGTATCTTAGTCCATTCTGCTCTGACATCGCTCGTCCATACTGTACTGTTTTCTATACTATTCTACTGTATCTTAGTCCATTCTGCTCTGACATCGCTCGTCCATACTGTACTGTATTCTATAGTATTCTACTGTATCTTAGTCCATTCTGCTCTGACATCGCTCGTCCATACTGTACTGTATTCTATAGTATTCTACTGTATTAGTCCATTCTGCTCTGACATCGCTCGTCCATACTGTACTGTATTCTATAGTATTCTACTGTATCTTAGTCCATTCTGCTCTGACATCGCTCGTCCATACTGTACTGTATTCTATAGTATTCTACTGTATCTTAGTCCATTCTGCTCTGACATCGCTCGTCCATACTGTACTGTATTCTATAGTATTCTACTGTATCTTAGTCCATTCTGCTCTGACATCGCTCGTCCATACTGTACTGTATTCTATAGTATTCTACTGTATTTTAGTCCATTCTGCTCTGACATCGCTCGCCCATACTGTACTGTATTCTATAGTATTCTACTGTATCTTAGTCCATTCCGCTCTGACATCGCTCGTCCATACTGTACTGTATTCTATAGTATTCTACTGTATTTTAGTCCATTCCGCTCTGACATTGCTCGTCCATACTGTACTGTATTCTACTGTATTTTAGTCCATTCTGCTCTGACATTGCTCGTCCATACTGTACTGTATTCTATAGTATTCTACTGTATCTTAGTCCATTCCGCTCTGACATAGCTCGTCCATATGTATATAGTCTAAATTCATTCCTACTTAGATTTGTGTGTATTGGATATATGTTGTGTAATTTGTTAGATATTGCATGTTAGATATTTACTGCTGATGAATGACAGCTAAATTACTACATATGACAGATATATTAAATTATGAATGACAGCTAAATTACTACATACGACAGATGTATGATATTAAATGATGAATGGCAGATAGAAAACAAGAGACATTGAGAGATAGGAAGGAGGGAATAAAGAAACGGTGATGAAATTGATGGGTCATACACGTTTCACCAATATCATCATCATCATCATCATCATCATCATCATCATCACTGTATGAGACATCGTCCCTTCCTTCCTTCCCTCTCTCTCCCTCGCTCTCTCTCTGTCGCTCTCTTCATCTTTTATCTCTCTCTCACTGTCTGTCTCTCTCTGTCGCTCTCTTCATCTTTTATCTCTCTCTCGCTGTCTGTCTCTCTCTGTCGCTCTATTCATCTTTTATCTCTCTCTCGCTGTCTGTCTCTCTCTGTCGCTCTCTTCATCTTTTATCTCTCTCTCTATGTGTCTCTCTGTGTCTCTCTGTGTGTGTCTCTGTCTCTCTCTCTCTTTAGCTTTGTCCCTTTCTCTCTTCAATCATCTCCTTCTCTCTGTTTTTCCTCCATTTGTTCTAATTTCTCTCCCACCTTCCATTCGCCTCTCTCCCTATCTCACTCTCTCTCTCTCTATGACAGATCGATGCTGTATCCTCTCTCACCCAGCTCTCCTATGAGACTGTATTCTCCAGGTAATTGAGCTCAGCTGGTCTCCCTTGGGCCTCTACTTCCTACGACCACCTTCACCTCCCCCTTCTCTCCCCCCTCATAACGACCTCTACTTCTTTCCGTCCCCATCCTACCTCCCTCTTCCCCACCACTGACGCTTAGGCCCACCCTACCCAACAATCCCCATTACTTGTAATTGGTTTTGATTTCCACTACCTGTAATTGGTTTTGATTTCCACTACCTGTAATTGGTTTTGATTTCACCTTCGCAATGTCATCTTCTTCACCTGTTAGAGCCTGCTGTGCACATTCTCTCTCTCTCTCTCACACACACACACACACACAAACTCCCTCTCCCTGATCTCTCTAAAATCCAAAATGTGTGGCTTAAAGATGAAGGAGAAGCAGAGAAATGGATTGTCAGGACCCAGCAATTTACACAGGCAGAATTTGTGGGCACCCCCCTGAAATCTCATGGCTTTAAATTGGTAAATATGTAGAGATGGAGGCTGGTATTCCTCCTGTATATATACTGTTCTACTGGGAATGATTAGAGATACAGACAGATATAGTCTACTGTATATAATATAGTCAGATGGAAAGGGAATGGATATGGGAGAGGTTTTGTAGAAGTTTCCGGCACTTATAAAACATTGCAACACAAACTGAAGGTCAAATAAACAGGCAGAAAATTCCTGTGAAACTCTGCAAACACAACAGATCTCAAGGCTGTCGTCTCCACGTCCACAGCGATATAACTTATTCATACGTTTCTACCTTTATGTATTCTTCTCCTGCACTTGTTGAAAGGTGAGGTAAAAGATGGCTACAGTACACCGTCGACAAAGACGGTAATTGGGTGTGAAGACAGCCAGGTCCAATCTCAAAGCAAGAAGTTGTTCTCCCTCAAAATAGTTTCAATTTGACGAGTTGGACATTTTCCTTCCTCTGTTCGCTCTCTAAGTATGTCGGCTGGCGAACTAATCATTCGTTATTTAGATCTGACAAAGAAACGTGCAGGGTTTCCTTCAGGTAAAGCAGAACAATGTTTGATTTTATATGTCATGGGGTGGTGTGTATACACACCATATATGGACAGCTGCTCGTTCAACATCTCATTCCAAAATCATGGGCTTTAATATGGAGTTGGTCGCCCCCCTTTGCTGCATTAACAGCCTCCACTCTTCTGGGAAGGCTTTCCTCTAGATGTTGGAACATTGCTGCTATAACAGCCTCCACTCTTCTGGGAAGGCTTTCCTCTAGATGTTGGAACATTGCTGCTATAACAGCCTCCACTCTTCTGGGATGGCTTTCCACTAGATGTTGGAACATTACTGCTATAACAGCCTCCACTCTTCTGGGATGGCTTTCCACTAGATGTTGGAACATTGCTGTTGGGGACTTGTTTCCATTCAGCCAAAGTCAATGACAAGCCACTCCCTTTCTATCATCACAGGGCTCTGACAAGACAATATTACTGTTGAATGTGTTCTAAATTACCTGCTATCTTCAAAGAGCCCACAGGATGTGTGTGTGTGTGTGTGTGCTGTAGTACAGACAGAGGAGACAGAGTGGTCATTATTTCATCTCTTCTGAGATGGAACAGCTGGTAGCCCAGCCTCGGCCACAGACAGGTCTTTAATAATTCAATCCCAAACCTGGGGACGTCTTCCTTATCAATATTTTATCCAGTGTTCCTGGAATCCCCCTTTAATTAACGACCACTCGTCATTCAAAACAGGAACACGTTACATTTGACAGGAAAAACAGATATTTGAGATAATTAACCTGCGTTTCCCTGCTAGAAACCTTTTCATCTGTTTTATACTGAACATTTTGATTCCCAGTTACATTGTTTAAAAATGTTGCATCAAATTTAAATTGTATGAGCAGTAACAGGATCAAAGTGTACCTCATCCAGGGTAATAGGAGACACCATTTTACATTGTTTAAGGGACATATCAGTGGAGACCACCTCTTCCAGGGTAATAGGAGACACCATATGTCTCTCTGTACTCAGCCAGGGGGCAGAATAATCATGTCTAAACCAGTTTCCGGATGGGGAGAAATGCTAGTGCCTGGAAATACAATGTAATGTTTGATACGGATAGTCTTCCTGCTGTACGTCTGTCCCTCTTTGTAAGTTTGATCATTTTATTCTGCTTGTCTTGCCCTATTTATTTTGAAACCACAATATGGATTTTATCCCAATAGCCAGAATGTCCCGCCCTGATCTGTTTCACCTGTCCTTGTGCTTGTCTCAACCCCCTCCAGGTGTCGCCCATCTTCCCCATTATCCCATTGGTATTTATACCGGTGTTTTCTGTCTGTCTGTGCCAGTTTGTCTTGTTTGTCAAGTTTACCAGCATTTGTCCTGTCAGCGCCTGTTTTTTCCCAGCCTCTCTTTTTCTCGTCCTCAAGGTTTTTGACCCTTGACTGTCCTGACCCTGTACCCGCCCTCCTCACCACTCTGCCTGTCCTGACCCTGTACCCGCCCTCCTCACCACTCTGCCTGTACCCGCCCGCCTAACCACTCTGCCTGTCCTGACCCTGTACCTGCCCGCCTGACCACTCTGCCTGTCCTGACCCTGTACCCGCCCTCCTGACCACTGTGCCTGTCCCTGAGCCTGCCTGCCGTCCTGTACCTTTGCTCCTACTCTGGATTATTGACCCCTGCCTGCCTTTGTCACATGGATGACGCTGGAGAGGCGAAGCAGGTACGGGGAGTCAAACATTTAATATGGAACGAGACAGGACCAGCGTCAGAAAACAAGTAAAACAGACAAATAACAATTAATGCAGCAGCAGGGAACAGAGCCGGGGGACAGAGCCGGGGGACAGACAAATATAGTGGAGGTAATAAACATGTGATTGAATGAGTCCAGGTGAGTCCAATATCACTGACGCGAGTGACGAGGGAAGGCAGGTGTGCGTAATTAATGGCAGGAGTGCGTGATGCAGGGCAGCCTGGCGCCCTCGAGCGCCGAGGGAGAGCGGGAGCAGACGTGACAGTCTTGACCTGTCATTTGCCTGCCCCTGTTACAATAAACATTGTTACTTCACACAGTCTGCTCTTGGGTCTTACCGTGATACCTGATACAAAAGCGGGAGACAAAGGAAGCATTGAACTACAGAAGTTCAGCCGTGGCAATATATTCATTTTGACAATAGATATTCTGCCAGTCAAAACAACTGGGATGTTAGTCCATCTACGGAGGTCAGATTGAATTGATTTGAGTGTTCTGTTAAAGTTTCTGGCAACGGTTTTATCTAAGGAAGGCTAAATATATCTACTCCCAAATATTGAAAATGGGAAACGATTGGGATTCCGTCAGTAGAGACGTAGTCTTCCGTCGGGGTCTTGAGAGGCAGTGGGGCTGATTTGGTTCGATTCATTTTACAACTTGAGATTAAGCTGAATTTATATATGATCGTCAATGTGTTTGGGAGCGATTGAGAGACATTGTCTAGATACAGTAAAATATCGGCCTGCGTATAATAAGATTTAAAAGATTTGAGGGAAATTGGTGTAATCTCCTTCAATTGACGAATTGCCTGGGCCAGGGGCTCTGTGTATAATAAAAATAGCAAAGAGGAAATCGGATGGCTTTGTTGCTTCTAGTGATTCTGAACGGAGCAGAGCAGATATTGCCTGTTATAACTATGGCTGAAGGATTGGCATATAGTATTTGAATCATATTAATGGCATTGGAGCCAATTCCCATATGTTCCAAGACAGACCAGAGACATGACCCTTCTAGAGAGCAGAGCACCTCGACTTCAAGCTCTTACTTTCCAGAACCTTTAGGAGCCGTGGTGGGAAAAGTAGCAGCAAGAGGCAGGATTCTGATCTTTACATCAGGGCTAATGTCTCATTCCAATCGTAGAGTCCTTTCTGTTCTCTCCGTTTAGAGGTCAGTCTCCATTTATTGGCCCATTTGGAGTCTCATGACTTTCTTTGAAAGAAGAAGACCTGGTGATCAAGAAAGCTATTTGTGACATCGGCTCAGCTTTAAAAGGGATATATAATGAGCTATAGATAAAAAAATATATATGGTTTTTCATGTAACTTGAATTTTTCCCTTTTTCCCCTTTTTGCTGTCGTATCATTGAGATAGAGAAGTGTTCTTCTTTCACACAAACACATTTTTACCTGCAGGTTTTGGCTGCCTGTATTTTGTTTGAAGAGATGAACAGAGAGAAAATGATAACGAGAATGAGGGAGAGATAAATAAATGCTTTACTTTCTACAATTATGCCAGGATACAACAGACCTTCCTCCCCTCATCCTCTCTCCCTCTCCTCATCCTCCCTCCTCTCATCCTCCCTAACTCCCCTCATCCTCCCTCCTCTCATCCTCCCTAACTCCCCTCATCCTCCCTCCTTCTATACCTCCTTCCTCCGTCTCTCCAGACACGTTTCACAGTGCAGTAACTACAAAAACACTACTCTTTTGGATCCCCAGGAGCTTCTGGACAAAGGGAGGTAAGAGAGAGGGGTGAGGATAGGATTAACTTCTTTAACACCCTAAATGTCTCCTAATAAAGCAGGAGGCTGGAGACAGGCATGCCATCCCTGACAGACAGCTCTACGGACTACTGCAGGGCAGGTAGGGCACAGCACGCATACTGAACACACACACAGTTACCCTGTGCATACTGAACACACACACAGTTACCCTGTGCATACTGAACACACACACACAGTTACCCTGTGCATACTGAACACACACACAGTTACCCTGTGCATACTGAACACACACACAGTTACCCTGTGTATACTGAACACACACACACAGTTACCCTGTGCATACTGAACACACACACAGTTACCCTGTGCATACTGAACACACACACACAGTTACCCTGTGTATACTGAACACACACACACAGTTACCCTGTGCATACTGAACACACACACAGTTACCCTGTGTATACTGAACACACACACACAGTTACCCTGTGCATACTGAACACACACACAGTTACCCTGTGTATACTGAACACACACACACAGTTACCCTGTGCATACTGAACACACACACAGTTACCCTGTGTATACTGAACACACACACACAGTTACCCTGTGCATACTGAACACACACACAGTTACCCTGTGCATACTGAACACACACACAGTTACCCTGTGCATACTGAACACACACACACAGTTACCCTGTGCATACTGAACACACACACAGTTACCCTGTGTATACTGAACACACACACAGTTACCCTGTGCATACTGAACACACACACACAGTTACCCTGTGCATACTGAACACACACACAGTTACCCTGTGCATACTGAACACACACACACAGTTACCCTGTGCATACTGAACACACACACACAGTTACCCTGTGCATACTGAACACACACACAGTTACCCTGTGTATACTGAACACACACACACAGTTACCCTGTGCATACTGAACACACACACAGTTACCCTGTGCATACTGAACACACACACACAGTTACCCTGTGCATACTGAACACACACACAGTTACCCTGTGCATACCGAACACACACACAGTTACCCTGTGCATACTGAACACACACACACAGTTACCCTGTGCATACTGAACACATACACACAGTTACCCTGTGCATACTGAACACACACACAGTTACCCTGTGCATACTGAACACATACACACAGTTACCCTGTGCATACTGAACACATACACACAGTTACCCTGTGCATACTGAACACACACACAGTTACCCTGTGCATACTGAACACACACACAGTTACCCTGTGCATACTGAACACACACACACAGTTACCCTGTGCATACTGAACACACACACAGTTACCCTGTGCATACTGAACAAACATACACACACACACAGTCACCCTGTGCATTCTGAACACACACACACAGTTACCCTGTGCATACTGAACACACACACAGTTACCCTGTGCATACTGAACACATACACACACACACAGTTACCCTGTGCATTCTGAACACACACACAGTTACCCTGTGCATACTGAACACACACACACACAGTTACCCTGTGCATACTGAACACACACACAGTTACCCTGTGCATACTGAACACACACACAGTCACCCTGTGCATACTGAACACATACACACACACAGACAGTTACTCTGTGCATACTGCACACAAACACACAGTCACACTGTGCATACAGAACACACACACACACATATATATTTCCAGTGTGTATTGCGAGTATTGGAGTGACCCTCTTAGGGGTTCTACTTATCTACAAGCCAGACGCAGGCCACTCACCCAGCTGCCGGTGGGACAGAGCAGAGACAGCACATGGAGAAGGAGAGAGCGTGGTTTTGCCCTTTCACCTCTCATTATCCTGTCCCTCCCTGCCCCAGACACAATGGCACGCAGGCATGACTCACAGGGCTGCCAGGCATAGAGGTCACTCACCCCCACTCCCCTCTGGGTTGATGGGCAGTGCTGGGGAAGGTGGAGGGAGGAGGGTTTGAGGCTACAGTTAGTGTCCACTGTCTGGTTCAGTGCTGCATGTCACCAGAACAGATCTCCTGGCCAGCTGAGTGTTCAAGCAATCAAACCCATTCTGGTCTGTTCGGCAAGAGAAGTATTGCCTTCCACTCTTCAGGTGAATGTGAAAGAGATTTTGTCCGAATGGGGAGAAATCAGTAGTGGAAAAAGTACCCAATTGTCATACTTGAGTAAAAGTAAATATACCTTAACAGAAAATGACTCAAGTAAAAGTGAAAGTCACCCAGTAAAATACTACTTGAGTAAAAGTTTAACAGTACTTGGTTTTAAATATACTTAAGTATCAAAAGTGAAAGTAAAAGTATAAATAGTTTCTAATTCCTTATATTAAGCAAACCAGACTGCACAATGTTCTTGTTTTTTTAATTTACGGATAGTCAGGGGCACACTCCGACACTCCAACACATCATTTACAGATAGTCAGGGGCACACTCCGACACTCCAACACATCATTTACAGATAGTCAGGGGCACACTCCGACACTCCAACACATCATTTACGGATAGTCAGGGGCACACTCCGACACTCCAACACATCATTTACAGATAGTCAGGGGCACACTCCGACACTCCAACACATCATTTACGGATAGTCAGGGGCACACTCCGACACTCCAACACATCATTTACAGATAGTCAGGGGCACACTCCGACACTCCAACACATCATTTACAGATAGTCAGGTGCACACTCCGACACTCCAACACATCATTTACAGATAGTCAGGGGCACACTCCGACACTCCAACACATCATTTACAGATAGTCAGGGGCACACTCCGACACTCCAACACATCATTTACAAATGAAACATTTGTGTTTAGTGACTCCGCCAAATCAGAGGCAGTAGGGATGAGCAGGAATGTTCTCTTAATAAGTGAGTGAATTAGATCCTTTTCCTGTTCTGCTAAGCATTCAAAATGTAATGAGTACTTTTGGGGGTCAGGGAAAATGTATGGAATAAAAAGTACATTCTTTTCTTTAGTGAAGTAAAAGTAAAATATGTCAAAAAATATAAATATTAAATTACAGATACCCTGAAAAACTCCTTAAGTAGTACTTTAAAGTAATTTTACTTAAGTACTTTACACCACTGGGAGAGTTAGAGGGAGTCAGTGTCTGTGTGACAGATGTTCTATGTGTGTCACGAACAAGGAAGATACAGAGAAAACATACTGTATGAGAGAGAAGACAGAGGGAGATACAGAGAAAACAACATACTGTATGAGAGAGAAGACAGAGGGAGATACAGAGAAAACATATTGTATGAGAGAGAAGAGAGAGGGAGATACAGAGAAAACAACATACTGTATGAGAGAGAAGACAGAGGGAGATACAGAGAAAACATACTGTATGAGAGAGAAGAGAGAGGGAGATACAGAGAAAACAACATACTGTATGAGAGAGAAGAGAGAGGGAGATACAGAGAAAACATACTGTATGAGAGAGAAGACCGAGGGAGATAGAGACAACATACTGTATGAGAGAGAAGACAGAGGGAGATACAGAGAAAACAACATACTGTATGAGAGAGAAGACCGAGGGAGATAGAGACAACATACTGTATGAGAGAGAAGACAGAGGGAGATACAGAGAAAACATACTGTATGAGAGAGAAGAGAGAGGGAGAGACCGACAGAAAAAGCATACTGTATGAGAGAGAGAAGACAGAGGGAGAGACTGACAGAGAAAGCCTATACGATATTTGGCTCCACAGGTTCTCTATGTTAATGAAGACAGGGCTCTCTATGTTAATGAAGACAGGGATCCATTAACAGCAGACAAGACTCTTTAATCCTCTATAACAGCCCGCTCCACTCACCCAGGAGGAAGCCGCAGCAGAAAATAATTTTTCTACTCTGCAGCCCATCAACAAAAGCTTATATTTGGCTCAGGGCCCTGCACAACTTACACTGGAGAGGGTGAGGGTGATTTCCAGAAAGTTTAAGTGTGTGTGTGTGTGTGTGTGTGTGTGTGTGTGTGTGTGTGTGTGTGTGTGTGTGTGTGTGTGTGTGTGTGTGTGTGTGTGTGTGTGTGTGTGTGTGTGTGTGTGTGTGTGTGTGTGTGTGTGTGTGTGAGAGAGAGAGAGTCCGCACATCGAACAGCCCTTGAAGTCAGAGCTAAACATATACCCAACATTGTTCTATTGAAGTCTGGCAAGGCCAATTGTTGATCAAGAAATGTCGTTTTCAGAATAGTTTTGAACCCCCCCCCAAGAGTTGCGGTGAAGTTGGGAACGCTAGACGGTGTTAACAGGTGCTTTGCCATGTCTCCAGAGATCTCCGTCCCCAGTAAAGTCTCCTCTGATGTTCTCTTAAGTCTCCTCTGATGTTTCTTAGGTACCACCTCCAGGCTCCAATAGTAACTGTGGTGCTGGGATCAAGCTGTAAAAATGATTGACGATGTCCTATCTCTCAAAACAGACACTACACCCCCAACACATACACACACACAGCCAGATTAGCCAATGGGACGGTTAGGTATGACTCCTTTTGGGTTTCCATAAAAAGCGGGGAAAAACGCTTCTGATATGTGGTAGGCTGAGTGAATAATAACGAAACACGCCTCCACCTATAATATTACATTTTCATTTTTAAGGGCGTGGTCAAGCTGCTTCACTCAACTCTGCCTCATACCCACCACTACAGCTGTAAAAAGCTTCAGTGTTATTAGCCTTAGCCTATTTGGCTAGCTGTAAAAATCTTCAGTGTTATTAGCCTTAGCCTATTTGGCTAGCTGTAAAAAGCTTCAGTGTTATTTGCCTTAGCCTATTTGGCTAGCTGTAAAAAGCTTCAGTGTTATTAGCCTTAGCCTATTTGGCTAGCTGTAAAAAGCTTCAGTGTTATTTGCCTTAGCCTATTTGGCTAGCTGTAAAAAGCTTCAGTGTTATTAGCCTATTTGGCTAGCTGGAACCAGCAAATCTGCCACTGCCACGATGGATTTCAGAAATTGACTTCACCAAATGACCCAAACAAAGGAGAAGGGGACACCTGGCCACTGTGTCAGTGGTTGTTCAAAGTTGTGACAGCTTTGTGAAGATCCTTTCTCACATCGAATGTTCACGTTCTACAACACAGAAGTAAGGCTGGAGACTACAGGACTGCTGAAGGCGGTGACAGACCCCACGATGGTGCACAGAATCCTCTGTCTTCTCCATCCTTCAAACAAATGACTCCAGGAAAAAGATATCTACACTAGAGTCAAAGTGGTCCGCAGTGCGTTGGAGTGGGTCAAGAAGCGGAGGTGTGACAGCGAGTTCAAAGACATTTGGGCGCAGTTCAAGCTCAACTAATTCAACTGGCATTTGAGGGGGATCTTATAAGAAGATTTCGGGGGGAATGGAATGATCGATTAATCAGGAAGGTTGATAGCAAGACGTTGAAACAATGGCGTTGATTCAAACATGAACAAAAGCTGAAGAACATCCTCACATCCTGGTACTCTCTGCAGGTGCAGGAGTTGTAGACAAACTCCTGGAAAACAGGAAGGAAAACTCTGCACACTGTTACTCATACTCCCAGGTGGTATTTATTTACAACACCGTTTCGACCCTTAGGTCTTCATCAGGCATCCATATCCCAGGTGGGGGTTGAAGGTCCTATATATAGGGGCGGTACTCAGTGACATCTTATGGAACAACGGGGACTGTGAAGCAACACAAACATTGGCACAGACACATGCACGCACACACAGACACACACAAACACACACACACATACAATAACATACGCACTATACATACACATGGATTTAGTCTTGTAGATATGTGGTAGTGGTGGAGTAGGGGCCTGAGGGCACACAGTGTGTTGTGACATCTGTGAATGTATTGTAATGTCTTTAAAATTCTATAAATTGCCTTAATTTTGCTGGACCCCAGGAAGAGTAGCTACTGCTTTGGCAGCAGCTAATGGGGATCCATAATGAATACAAATACAAATACATCACTTCCTGAAACAGGAGGTAAAACATTTATAACATATTAACGTTTAATGTATCAAAATATATGATCATACACAAGGAATGTGATCAATATTTACAGTAATATACATATACACGCAATATTCAATTAGGATTAAAAAACACAATATTTTGTACATTTTGAAACTATTAAAACGGTTTGAAGTTAAACTCCTCGTTAAGGCCAAGAGGAGACAATGTGTTGAGCCTGTGGATCCAGAAAGATTCCCTTTGAAGAAGTTTCCTCTCAATGTCTCCTCCCCTGCATGACATCTTGACCATTTCTATTCCAATGTATCTCAGAGAACCAATAGGAAGTCCTGCTTGTACAAAATGAGCAGCAACCGGATTTTTTGTCTCACCTGTCCGTATATTGCTGCGGTGCTCACTGATCCGTGTCTTAAGGCTTCTAAGGTTTTTCCCTCTGTAAGACAGACCACAAGGACATTTCAACATGCAAATAACATTAGTGGACATGCAGATGATGTTAAAAACCTTTGATGATAAATCTTTGTTCTTTGTGGGGTAAATGTGTTGTATTTGTACGTGAAGCTGCATTGCGTACATTAGCCACACTTGTCCAAGAAAGTGTCCCTTTTCTCTGCTGGGTAATCAGATTTAATCACAACGTCTCTCACGTTTGGGGGTCTTTTAAAGACAATACGTGGGGGATATTTTAAAATGGGTTTCAATTGTGGGTCAGTATCAATAATGTACCAGCGCTTCCTGATGTCCTTAAATTCCTGATAATGTCCTTAAATTACTGATGATGTCCTTAAATTCCTGATAATGTCCTTAAATTCCTGATAATGTCCTTAAATTCCTGATAATGTCCTTAAATTCCTGATAATGTCCTTAAATTCCTGATAATGTCCTTAAATTCCTGATAACGTCCTTAAATTCCTGATAACGTCCTTAAATTCCTGATAATGTCCTTAAATTCCTGATAACGTCCTTAAATTCCTGATAATGTCCTTAAATTCCTGATAATGTCCTTAAATTCCTGATAACGTCCTTAAATTCCTGATAACGTCCTTAAATTCCTGATAACGTCCTTAAATTCCTGATAACGTCCTTAAATTCCTGATAACGTCCTTAAATTCCTGATAACGTCCTTAAATTCCTGATAACGTCCTTAAATTCCTGATAATGTCCTTAAATTCCTGATAACGTCCTTAAATTCCTGATAATGTCCTTAAATTCCTGATAACGTCCTTAAATTCCTGATAACGTCCTTAAATTCCTGATAATGTCCTTAAATATTGATTCAAACAGGACATTTTACTATCAACTTTGAAACAAGTTCAAATAAAATGTGTCTAAACAAATATGAAATTCAACATAATTTGTATCCTATTTATTCAATATCGGATGAAAAATGTATTTTACATTTCTCTGTGGAATTTTTCCATCGCAATTTCATGGTATTCCTAGTTCTGATGATTATGTTGAAATTAAATTGATGTAACACTCTGTTAGTCAGGTTAGGGCCTCGATTCAATCAGCTCAAGCGTTAACCGGTGATTGTTGTTTTGACGTGTCGCAGGTGTTGCGTCAGAGCTGTCAAATTGGTGAGCGGCTGCTTGTGTGGTCATTGACATGAAGCCACACCTGTTCCACTCGCGTAAGAAGTTTAGAACAAGAAAGTGTCTGCTATATAGAAATAATGACACTCACATGAAAATCATTAAATTAAATAATGATTTACACTATATATACATAAGTGTGTGGACAACCCTTCAAATTAATGGATTCGGCTATTTCAGCCACACCCATTGCTGACAGTGTATAAAATCGAGCACACAGCCATGCAATCTCCATAAACAAACATTGGTAGATGAATGTTCTTGCTGAAGAGCTCAGTGACTTTCAACGTGCTTCGAGCGTTGTGGCAACAGTTTGGGGAAGGCCCTTTCCTGTTTCAGCATGGCAATGCCCCTGTGCACAAAGCGAGGTCCATATAGAAATGGTTTGTCGAGATCGGTGTGGAAGAACTTGACTGGCCTGAACAGAACCCTGACCTCAACCCCATCGAACACTTTTGGGATGAATTGGAACTCTTGTGGTTGAATGGAAGCAAGTCCCCGCAGCAATGTTCCAACATCTAGTGGAAAGCCTTCCCAGAAGAGTGGAGGCTGTTAAGGCAGCAAAGGGGGGACAAACTCCATATTAATGCCCATGATTTTGGAATGAGATGTTCGACGAGCAGGTGTCTACATACCTTTGGTCATGTACTGAGCCCCCTCTTTAGTCTCAACAGCTTTTTCACTGACCCCTAATCAGTGTCTCAATGTCCCCTGCAGAAAGATGACAGACCCAATAGCTTTTTTACTGATTCCAAAACAGTGTCTTGATGTCCTCTGTCTCCTCTTAGGGGTAGGGGGCAGTGTTCGGAAGTTCGGATGACTGACGTGACCAAAGTAAACTGCCTGTTACTCAGGCCCAGAAGCTAGGATATGCATATAATCGGTAGCATTGGATAGAAAACACTCTGAAGTTTGTAAAACTGTTAAAATAATGTCTGTGAGCATAACAGAACTGATATGGCAGGCGAAATCCCAAGGAAAATCCATCCAGAATTTTTTTTTGAGGTCACAGGCCATTTCAATGCTAGCCTATGGGACATACAAATAAAAAGGACCCAGATTGCAGTTCCTATGGCTTCCACTAGATGTCAACAGTCTTTAGAAAGGGTTTCAGGCTTGTTTTTTGAAAAATTAACAAGTAGTTGTAGTTTTTCCAAGGTGTCCCTCATTAGAAAAGTAGTCTTGTTGTGCGCGTGAATGAGGTGCACGCTCTTCGTTATTTATCTTCCCTATTGAACATACTATTCTCCGTCTTAATTTGTATCATTTATTTAGATATTAGAGTACCTGAGGATGAATTAGAAACACCGTTTGACTTGTTTGGACGAACTTTACCGGAAACTTTTTGGATTTGTTTGTATGCATGTTGAACTAATGGATTACTGAAATCAATGAAATCAAAACATACTTTTTTGGATATAAACAACCATTCATTGTGTAGCTGGGACCCTTGGGATTGCAAACAGAGGAAGATCTTCAAATGTAAGTGATTTATTTTTTGGACGCCTGTGCTGGTTTGAAAAAGTATTTTGATGTGGGGCGCTGTCCTCAGATAATCACATGGTATGCTTTTGCCGTAAAGCCTTTTTGAAATCTGAAAACGCGGTTGGATTAACAAGAAGTTAAACTTTTAAATGATGTGGGACACTTGTATGTTCATGAATGTTTAATATGACTATTTTGTCATTTGAATTTGGCGCGCTCCAACTTCACCGGATGTTGTCGATGTTGATCCCGGTAACGGGATGGGATCCCTAAGAGAGGGGAAAGGTGAGACTTTGTAAAGATTGGACAGACGCTGATGATGTACCAGTTCCCTGTGCATTAAAGGGGGGGACCAACTCCATATTAATATCGATGAATTTGTTCGATGAGGAGGTGTCCACGTACTGTTGGTCATGCGTGTATATCAGTGTATATCAGCCTAATGGAGGTGTAGATTATTACAACACACATTCTAGTGTTCCAACTCGTAACAAGGCTACATGGGATTATTACTAATGCGACTCAGCACATCCAATGGCCATGTCCGCGATAGGTAGAACGCCACGAGCCGTTTGCTAATTTGACACCTCCGACGTCGCAGGGTAGGGTAGCCTAGTGGTTAGAGCGTTGGGCTAGTAACCGAAAGGTTGCAAGTTCAAATCCCCGAGCTGACAAGGTACAAATCTGTCGTTCTGCCCCTGAACAAGGCAGTTAACCCACTGTTCCTAGGCCGTCATTGAAAATAAGGATTTGTTCTTAACTGACTTGCCATAGTTATATAAAGGTTAAAATGTAAGTCGCTCTGGATCAGAGCGTCTGCTAAATGACTTAAATGTAAATGTAAATAAAAAACAAAGAAACTGCTATGCTGTTGTTGGTTATCGCAGGTTAAGGCAGAACTGATTGAATCTGACCCGAGTCAATGTATTTAAGTTGACATTTTAACCTGATTTCAATCTCCACAGCACTGGTTGAAATTAGATGAAAACAGTATTGCAGAAACCAAATTTACATTCTACAAATGATTTGTAATTGCATGCTCCGGCCTCCTGACCAGCCACTCAAGACAAAATCGTCCTGCAGCTGAATTTAGTTGATGATCCCAGCTGTACTGGTTGATGATCCCTACTGTACTGGTTGATGATCCCTGCTGTACTGGTTGATGATCCCTGCTGTACTGGTTGATGATCCCTGCTGTACTGGTTGATGATCCCTGCTGTACTGGTTGATGATCCCTGCTGTACTGGTTGATGATCCCTGCTGCTGAATCTAGTTGATGATCCCTGCTGTACTGGTTGATGATCCCTGCTGCTGAATCTAGTTGATGATCCCTGCTATACTGGTTGATGATCCCTGCTGTACTGGTTGATGATCCCTGCTGCTGAATCTAGTTGATGATCCCTGCTGTACTGGTTGATGATCCCTGCTGCTGAATCTAGTTGATGATCCCTGCTATACTGGTTGATGATCCCTACTGTACTGGTTGATGATCCCTGCTGAATCTAGCTGATGATCCCTACTGTACTGGTTGATGATCCCTGCTGTACTGGTTGATGATCCCTACTGTACTGGTTGATGATCCCTCCTGAATCTAGCTGATGATCCCTGCTGTACTGGTTGATGATCCCAGCTGTACTGGTTGATGATCCCTACTGTACTGGTTGATGATCCCTCCTGAATCTAGCTGATGATCCCTGCTGTACTGGTTGATGATCCCTGCTGTACTGGTTGATGATCCCTGCTGTACTGGTTGATGATCCCTGCTGTACTGGTTGATGATCCCTGCTGTACTGGTTGATGATACCTGCTGTACTGGTTGATGATCCCTGCTGTACTGGTTGATGATCCCTGCTGTACTGGTTGATGATCCCTACTGTACTGGTTGATGATCCCTACTGTACTGGTTGATGATCCCTACTGTACTGGTTGATGATCCCTGCTGTACTGGTTGATGATCCCTGCTGCTGAATCTAGCTGATGATCCCTGCTGTACTGGTTGATGATACCTGCTGTACTGGTTGATGATCCCTGCTGTACTGGTTGATGATCCCTGCTGCTGAATCTAGCTGATGATCCCTGCTGTACTGGTTGATGATCCCTGCTGTACTGGTTGATGATCCCTGCTGTACTGGTTGATGATCCCTGCTGTACTAGTTGATGATCCCTGCTGTACTGGTTGATGATCCCTGCTGTACTGGCTGATGATCCCTGCTGTACTGGTTGATGATCCCTGCTGTACTGGCTGATGATCCTTGCTGTACTGGTTGATGATCCCTGCTGTACTGGTTGATGATCCCTGCTGTACTGGTTGATGATCCCTACTGTACTGGTTGATGATCCCTCCTGAATCTAGCTGATGATCCCTGCTGTACTGGTTGATGATCCCTGCTGTACTGGTTGATGATCCCTGCTGTACTGGTTGATGATCCCTGCTGTACTGGTTGATGATCCCTACTGTACTGGTTGATGATCCCTACTGTACTGGTTGATGATCCCTGCTGTACTGGTTGATGATCCCTACTGTACTGGTTGATGATCCCTGCTGTACTGGTTGATGATCCCTGCTGTACTGGTTGATGATCCCTACTGTACTGGTTGATGATCCCTACTGTACTGGTTGATCCCTGCTGTACTGGTTGATGATCCCTGCTGTACTGGTTGATGATCCCTACTGTACTGGTTGATGATCCCTGCTGTACTGGTTGATGATCCCTGCTGTACTGGTTGATGATCCCTACTGTACTGGTTGATGATCCCTGCTGTACTGGTTGATGATCCCTACTGTACTGGTTGATGATCCCTGCTGTACTGGTTGATGATCCCTACTGAATCTAGCTGATGATCCCTGCTGTACTGGTTGATGATCCCTACTGAATCTAGCTGATGATCCCTGCTGTACTGGTTGATGATCCCTGCTGTACTGGTTGATGATCCCTGCTGTACTGGTTGATGACCTTTTTCAAATTCAGTGTACTTTCCACGTTGATTCCATGTCGCAATACGTTGACAAATTACATTGAAACAACATTGATTCAACCAGTGTGTTTCCAGTGGGTTGAGACATGTGATTTATACTACTTTCTACTACCACTAGGATGCCCGGAGTTTACAGTGGACCTGGGAATTTGTTCCCCAAAACCTCCTCACTAAACCCACTGTTCAATGTGACTTCCTCTGTCTGAGACCAAGGCTACTGTACGAGTAATGGTGGATATGGACCCGATGATGCTCCTCTGTCTCCCTCTTTGATGTGTCCCATCACACTGAACATAACAGAACAGACATTCTGTCCTTGGGCTCTGTAGAACGTCCTGTCTGTGTTGTGTGACATGGTGGATGTCAGCTCAGTCAACTGGGCTCCTGCCTAAAGACACCCCCCCCACACTGGAAAGACTTGGCAAATACCTTCAGCTCCACTGCTGAATACCTCCAGTCATGTGGTGGTGGTATTGTAACGGAATTCCTCCTCCTCTTCATACGAAGAGGAGGAGTAGTGATTCGACCAAAATGCAGCGTGGTTATGTGACATAATGATTTATTAAACAAGACGAAGACGAAACGAAATACACTTGATAAACTACAAAACAAATAAACGATGTAGACAGACCTGGACACGAACTTACATATAACGTGAAGAACGCATGAACAGGAAACAGACTACATACAAAACGAACGAACGAACGATACCGAAACAGTCCCGTGTGGCGTAACATACAGACACTGACACAGGAGACAACCACCCACAAACAAACAATGTGACACCACCTACCTTAATATGATTCTCAATCAGAGGAGATGAAAACCACCTGCCTCTAATTGAGAACCATATCAGGTACCCATTAAACCAACATAGAAACACAAAACATAGACTGCCCACCCAAACTCACGTCCTGACCAACTAACACATACAAAACTAACAGAAAACAGGTCAGGAACGTGACAGGTATAGTGGTGAGCATAGCTACCTTCCTTAAGCAGTTAACCCAGGTTTGATTCCCGGCCATCGCAGCCAAACTCTTTTACAAAGTTGTTACAATGCATTTACAGTATTATATGCAAACTGAAGTCATAGAATTACAAATTACTGCATCACCAGCCTGTGTTGAGTTTATGTACTTGAAGTTCTAATGTGTGTGTGTGTGTGTGTGTGTGTGTGTGTGTGTGTGTGTGTGTGTGTGTGTGTGTGTGTGTGTGTGTGTGTGTGTGTGTGTGTGTGTGTGTGTGTGTGTGTGTGTGTGTGTGTGTGTGTGTGTGTGTGTGTGAGATACAATTCCATAAGGATAGACAAGATAAGATTTTGTCACTCATCATTTGACCAATGGGGCCCCCTTCAGGTTAGGAGGCTGTACTATCACAGCTCTGCACAGGCCCCAAATACAGATCAGTTTGTGAAAGTATCAAAATTTAATTAGCAATTCAGATTCAACAGCAACAAAAAGATTCAGTAATTGGGGAATCATTAAAAATAGCATAGATAAATGTCTACCAAACCGACTGTAACTGAACATTAATCAAACACAGGAGATTGAAGATCTTTCCGTAGAACAGAATAGTTATTTATTAATTCATTATACAGAGAAAATGGAAATGAATTTTTTTTGCTCACACAATAGGTTACCCAACTACCCACTACCCACACAAAATAGTTTATTTTATTTTATTATTATCCTCAAAGCAGTAGATTTGTAACCAAAGTTCTACTAGTAATGGTCAGTATCAGGGCTGGCTAATGTTGTCTAATCACATACATGGCTGTAACTTTAAAGACATTTAAATAGATACATGAAATACATTTTTCACTATGAAGGATTGGTGTTTATTGTAAGTACGTGTAGCCTACAACTAAATTTAATTAAATGTTATAAGGAACTCTGGATAAGCCTGCACATCATTGAAGATTAAAAACGTGGTTGGATTGGATGTGTTATCTGTGACACTGTCGTACAAGTCAGCACACCTCCCTAAAGGTTTGGCAGGGGGAATAATCCAACCTGGGTGTCCCTGAGTGTCCCTGGGTGTCCCTGAGTGTCCCTGAGTGTCCCTGGGTGTGGTCTCCAACAAGAACCCTGGCCAGGTACATGCGATTGGACCCTTGTGCATCAGGTGGGACATATCCTCTTGGTGAAAACAATGGGTATACGGCAAAGTAAGATCCAATTGCAATTTCAGCTCCTGGAGAAAAACATTCTTGTTTATAGTTGAACACGTGTATTACACAAGGCTGATCAGTTCCTTATTTTAGGCAGCACCTCTATTCCAGGAAATGTACAGTACCAGACAAAAGTTTGGACACACCTACTCATTCAAGGGTTTTTCTTTATTTTTAATATTTTCTACATTGTAGAATAATAGTGAAGACATCAAAACTATGAAATAACACGTATGGAATCATGTAGTAACCAAAAAAGTGTTAAACAAATCAAAATATATTTGAGAAAATAGTAAAAATAAAGATAAACCCTTGAATGAGTAGGTGTGTCCAAACTTTTGACTGGTACTGTATATCTTATCAAAATACCATGAGGAGATCTCCCATTTCTGTTTTCATACCACGTGTTCCTTCGTAGCTGCGATTGAAGCCATGATTGTTGATCTGACTGATGGAGGTTGAATTGGTGCCATGGAAGAGCAGTCTCTCGTTGTTATAGTGATCTGACTGATGGAGGTTGAACTGGTGCCATGGAAGAGCAGTCTCTCGTTGTTATAGTGATCTGACTGATGGAGGTTGAACTGGTGCCATGGAAGAGCAGTCTCTCGTTGTTGTAGTGATCTGACTGATGGAGTTTGAACTGGTGCCATGGAAGAACAGTCTCTCGTTGTTATAGTGATCTGACTGATGGAGGTTGAACTGGTGCCATGGAAGAGCAGTCTCTCGTTGTTATGGTGATCTGACTGATGGAGGTTGAACTGGTGCCATGGAAGAGCAGTCTCTCGTTGTTATAGTGATCTGACTGATGGAGTTTGAACTGGTGCCATGGAAGAGCAGTCTCTCGTTGTTGTAGTGATCTGACTGATGGAGGTTGAACTGGTGCCATGGAAGAGCAGTCTCTCGTTGTTGTAGTGATCTGACTGATGGACGTTGAACTGGTGCCATGGAAGAGCAGTCTCTCTTTGTTGTAGTGATCTGACTGATGGAGGTTGAACTGGTGCCATGGAAGAGCAGTCTCTCGTTGTTGTAGTGATCTGACTGATGGAGGTTGAACTGGTGCCATGGAAGAGCAGTCTCTCGTTGTTATAGTGATCTGACTGATGGAGGTTGAACTGGTGCCATGGAAGAGCAGTCTCTCGTTGTTGTAGTGATCTGACTGATGGAGGTTGAACTGGTGCCATGGAAGAGCAGTATCTCGTTGTTGTAGTGATCTGACTGATGGAGGTTGAACTGGTGCCATGGAAGAGTAGTCTCTCGTTGTTATAGTGATCTGACTGATGGAGGTTGAACTGGTGCCATGGAAGAGCAGTCTCTCGTTGTTATAGTGATCTGACTGATGGAGTTTGAACTGGTGCCATGGAAGAGCAGTCTCTCGTTGTTATGGTGATCTGACTGATGGAGGTTGAACTGGTGCCATGGAAGAGCAGTCTCTCGTTGTTATGGTGATCTGACTGATGGAGGTTGAACTGGTGCCATGGAAGAGCAGTCTCTCGTTGTTGTAGTGATCTGACTGATGGAGGTTGAACTGGTGCCATGGAAGAGCAGTCTCTCGTTGTTGTAGTGATCTGACTGATGGAGGTTGAACTGGTGCCATGGAAGAGCAGTCTCTCGTTGTTATAGTGATCTGACTGATGGAGTTTGAACTGGTGCCATGGAAGAGCAGTCTCTCGTTGTTATAGTGATCTGACTGATGGAGGTTGAACTGGTGCCATGGAAGAGCAGTCTCTCGTTGTTATGGTGATCTGACTGATGGAGGTTGAACTGGTGCCATGGAAGAGCAGTCTCTCGTTGTTATAGTGATCTGACTGATGGAGTTTGAACTGGTGCCATGGAAGAGCAGTCTCTCGTTGTTATAGTGATCTGACTGATGGAGGTTGAACTGGTGCCATGGAAGAGCAGTCTCTCGTTGTTATAGTGATCTGACTGATGGAGTTTGAACTGGTGCCATGGAAGAGCAGTCTCTCGTTGATATAGTGATCTGACTGATGGAGGTTGAACTGGTGCCATGGAAGAGCAGTCTCTCGTTGTTGTAGTGATCTGACTGATGGAGGTTGAACTGGTGCCATGGAAGAGCAGTCTCTCGTTGTTATAGTGATCTGACTGATGGAGGTTGAACTGGTGCCTTGGAAGAGCAGTCTCTCGTTGTTATAGTGATCTGACTGATGGAGGTTGAACTGGTGCCATGGAAGAACAGTCTCTCGTTGTTGTAGTGATCTGACTGATGGAGGTTGAACTGGTGCCATGGAAGAGCAGTCTATCGTTGTTGTAGTGATCTGACTGATGGAGGTTGAACTGGTGCCATGGAAGAGCAGTCTCTCGTTGTTATAGTGATCTGACTGATGGAGGTTGAACTGGTGCCATGGAAGAGCAGTCTCTCGTTGTTATAGTGATCTGACTGATGGAGGTTGAACTGGTGCCATGGAAGAGCAGTCTCTCGTTGTTATAGTGATCTGACTGATGGAGGTTGAACTGGTGTCATGGAAGAGCAGTCTCTCGTTGTTATAGTGATCTGACTGATGGAGGTTGAACTGGTGCCATGGAAGAGCAGTCTCTCGTTGTTATAGTGATCTGACTGATGGAGGTTGAACTGGTGCCATGGAAGAGCAGTCTCTCGTTGTTATAGTGATCTGACTGATGGAGATTGAACTGGTGCCATGGAAGAGCAGTCTCTCGTTGTTGTAGTGATCTGACTGATGGAGGTTGAACTGGTGCCATGGAAGAGCAGTCTCTCGTTGTTATCGTGATCTGACTGATGGAGGTTGAACTGGTGCCATGGAAGAGCAGTCTCTCGTTGTTATAGTGATCTGACTGATGGAGGTTGAACTGGTGCCATGGAAGAGCAGTCTCTCGTTGTTATAGTGATCTGACTGATGGAGGTTGAACTGGTGCCATGGAAGAGCAGTCTCTCGTTGTTATAGTGATCTGACTGATGGAGGTTGAACTGGTGTCATGGAAGAGCAGTCTCTCGTTGGTATAGTGATCTGACTGATGGAGGTTGAACTGGTGCCATGGAAGAACAGTCTCTCGTTGTTATAGTGATCTGACTGATGGAGGTTGAACTGGTGTCATGGAAGAGCAGTCTCTCGTTGTTATAGTGATCTGACTGATGGAGGTTGAACTGGTGTCATGGAAGAGCAGTCTCTCGTTGTTATAGTGATCTGACTGATGGAGGTTGAACTGGTGCCATGGAAGAGCAGTCTCTCGTTGTTGTAGTGATCTGACTGATGGAGGTTGAACTGGTGACATGGAAGAGCAGTCTCTCGTTGTTATAGTGATCTGACTGATGGAGATTGAACTGGTGCCATGGAAGAGCAGTCTCTCGTTGTTATAGTGATCTGACTGATGGAGTTTGAACTGGTGCCATGGAAGAGCAGTCTCTCGTTGTTGTAGTGATCTGACTGATGGAGGTTGAACTGGTGCCATGGAAAAGCAGTCTCTCATTGTTATAGTGATCTGACTGATGGAGTTTGAACTGGTGCCATGGAAGAGCGGTCTCTCTTTGTTGTAGTGATCTGACTGATGGAGGTTGAACTGGTGCCATGGAAGAGCAGTCTCTCGTTGTTATAGTGATCTGACTGATGGAGGTTGAACTGGTGCCATGGAAGAGCAGTCTCTCGTTGTTGTAGTGATCTGACTGATGGAGGTTGAACTGGTGCCATGGAAGAGCAGTCTCTCGTTGTTGTAGTGATCTGACTGATGGAGGTTGAATTGGTGACATGGAAGAGCAGTCTCTCGTTGATATAGTGATCTGACTGATGGAGGTTGAACTGGTGCCATGGAAGAGCAGTCTCTCGTTGTTATAGTGATCTGACTGATGGAGTTTGAACTGGTGCCATGGAAGAGCAGTCTCTCGTTGATATAGTGATCTGACTGATGGAGGTTGAACTGGTGCCATGGAAGAGCAGTCTCTCGTTGTTGTAGTGATCTGACTGATGGAGGTTGAACTGGTGCCATGGAAGAGCAGTCTCTCGTTGTTATAGTGATCTGACTGATGGAGGTTGAACTGGTGCCTTGGAAGAGCAGTCTCTCGTTGTTATAGTGATCTGACTGATGGAGGTTGAACTGGTGCCATGGAAGAGCAGTCTCTCGTTGTTATAGTGATCTGACTGATGGAGGTTGAACTGGTGCCATGGAAGAGCAGTCTCTCGTTGTTATAGTGATCTGACTGATGGAGGTTGAACTGGTGCCATGGAAGAGCAGTCTCTCGTTGTTATAGTGATCTGACTGATGGAGGTTGAACTGGTGCCATGGAAGAGCAGTCTCTCGTTGTTATAGTGATCTGACTGATGGAGTTTGAACTGGTGCCATGGAAGAGCAGTCTCTCGTTGTTATAGTGATCTGACTGATGGAGTTTGAACTGGTGCCATGGAAGAGCAGTCTCTCGTTGTTATAGTGATCTGACTGATGGAGGTTGAACTGGTGCCATTGAAGAGCAGTCTCTCGTTGTTATAGTGATCTGACTGATGGAGGTTGAACTGGTGCCATGGAAGAGCAGTCTCTCGTTGTTATAGTGATCTGACTGATGGAGGTTGAACTGATGCCATGGAAGAGCAGTCTCTCGTTGTTGTAGTGATCTGACTGATGGAGGTTGAACTGGTGCCATGGAAGAGCAGTCTCTCGTTGTTGTAGTGATCTGACTGATGGAGGTTGAACTGGTGCCATGGAAGAGCAGTCTCTCGTTGTTATAGTGATCTGACTGATGGAGGTTGAACTGGTGCCATGGAAGAGCAGTCTCTCGTTGTTATAGTGATCTGACTGATGGAGGTTGAACTGGTGCCATGGAAGAGCAGTCTCTCGTTGTTATAGTGATCTGACTGATGGAGGTTGAACTGGTGCCATGGAAGAGCAGTCTCTCGTTGTTATAGTGATCTGACTGATGGAGGTTGAACTGGTGTCATGGAAGAGCAGTCTCTCGTTGTTATAGTGATCTGACTGATGGAGGTTGAACTGGTGCCATGGAAGAGCAGTCTCTCGTTGTTATAGTGATCTGACTGATGGAGGTTGAACTGGTGCCATGGAAGAGCAGTCTCTCGTTGTTATAGTGATCTGACTGATGGAGATTGAACTGGTGCCATGGAAGAGCAGTCTCTCGTTGTTGTAGTGATCTGACTGATGGAGGTTGAACTGGTGCCATGGAAGAGCAGTCTCTCGTTGTTATAGTGATCTGACTGATGGAGGTTGAACTGGTGCCATGGAAGAGCAGTCTCTCGTTGTTATAGTGATCTGACTGATGGAGGTTGAACTGGTGTCATGGAAGAGCAGTCTCTCGTTGGTATAGTGATCTGACTGATGGAGGTTGAACTGGTGCCATGGAAGAACAGTCTCTCGTTGTTATAGTGATCTGACTGATGGAGGTTGAACTGGTGTCATGGAAGAGCAGTCTCTCGTTGTTATAGTGATCTGACTGATGGAGGTTGAACTGGTGCCATGGAAGAGCAGTCTCTCGTTGTTGTACTGATCTGACTGATGGAGGTTGAACTGGTGACATGGAAGAGCAGTCTCTCGTTGATATAGTGATCTGACTGATGGAGGTTGAACTGGTGCCATGGAAGAGCAGTCTCTCGTTGTTATAGTGATCTGACTGATGGAGTTTGAACTGGTGCCATGGAAGAGCAGTCTCTCGTTGATATAGTGATCTGACTGATGGAGGTTGAACTGGTGCCATGGAAGAGCAGTCTCTCGTTGTTGTAGTGATCTGACTGATGGAGGTTGAACTGGTGCCATGGAAGAGCAGTCTCTCGTTGTTATAGTGATCTGACTGATGGAGGTTGAACTGGTGCCTTGGAAGAGCAGTCTCTCGTTGTTATAGTGATCTGACTGATGGAGGTTGAACTGGTGCCATGGAAGAGCAGTCTCTCGTTGTTATAGTGATCTGACTGATGGAGGTTGAACTGGTGCCATGGAAGAGCAGTCTCTCGTTGTTATAGTGATCTGACTGATGGAGGTTGAACTGGTGCCATGGAAGAGCAGTCTCTCGTTGTTATAGTGATCTGACTGATGGAGGTTGAACTGGTGCCATGGAAGAGCAGTCTCTCGTTGTTATAGTGATCTGACTGATGGAGTTTGAACTGGTGCCATGGAAGAGCAGTCTCTCGTTGTTATAGTGATCTGACTGATGGAGTTTGAACTGGTGCCATGGAAGAGCAGTCTCTCGTTGTTATAGTGATCTGACTGATGGAGGTTGAACTGGTGCCATTGAAGAGCAGTCTCTCGTTGTTATAGTGATCTGACTGATGGAGGTTGAACTGGTGCCATGGAAGAGCAGTCTCTCGTTGTTATAGTGATCTGACTGATGGAGGTTGAACTGATGCCATGGAAGAGCAGTCTCTCGTTGTTGTAGTGATCTGACTGATGGAGGTTGAACTGGTGCCATGGAAGAGCAGTCTCTCGTTGTTGTAGTGATCTGACTGATGGAGGTTGAACTGGTGCCATGGAAGAGCAGTCTCTCGTTGTTATAGTGATCTGACTGATGGAGGTTGAACTGGTGCCATGGAAGAGCAGTCTCTCGTTGTTATAGTGATCTGACTGATGGAGGTTGAACTGGTGCCATGGAAGAGCAGTCTCTCGTTGTTATAGTGATCTGACTGATGGAGGTTGAACTGGTGCCATGGAAGAGCAGTCTCTCGTTGTTATAGTGATCTGACTGATGGAGGTTGAACTGGTGTCATGGAAGAGCAGTCTCTCGTTGTTATAGTGATCTGACTGATGGAGGTTGAACTGGTGCCATGGAAGAGCAGTCTCTCGTTGTTATAGTGATCTGACTGATGGAGGTTGAACTGGTGCCATGGAAGAGCAGTCTCTCGTTGTTATAGTGATCTGACTGATGGAGATTGAACTGGTGCCATGGAAGAGCAGTCTCTCGTTGTTGTAGTGATCTGACTGATGGAGGTTGAACTGGTGCCATGGAAGAGCAGTCTCTCGTTGTTATAGTGATCTGACTGATGGAGGTTGAACTGGTGCCATGGAAGAGCAGTCTCTCGTTGTTATAGTGATCTGACTGATGGAGGTTGAACTGGTGTCATGGAAGAGCAGTCTCTCGTTGGTATAGTGATCTGACTGATGGAGGTTGAACTGGTGCCATGGAAGAACAGTCTCTCGTTGTTATAGTGATCTGACTGATGGAGGTTGAACTGGTGTCATGGAAGAGCAGTCTCTCGTTGTTATAGTGATCTGACTGATGGAGGTTGAACTGGTGCCATGGAAGAGCAGTCTCTCGTTGTTGTACTGATCTGACTGATGGAGGTTGAACTGGTGACATGGAAGAGCAGTCTCTCGTTGTTATAGTGATCTGACTGATGGAGATTGAACTGGTGCCATGGAAGAGCAGTCTCTCGTTGTTGTAGTGATCTGACTGATGGAGGTTGAACTGGTGCCATGGAAAAGCAGTCTCTCGTTGTTATAGTGATCTGACTGATGGAGGTTGAACTGGTGCCATGGAAGAGCAGTCTCTTGTTGTTATAGTGATCTGACTGATGGAGGTTGAATTGGTGCCATGGAAGAGCAGTCTCTCGTTGTTATAGTGATCTGACTGATGGAGGTTGAACTGGTGCCATGGAAGAGCAGTCTCTCGTTGTTGTAGTGATCTGACTGATGGAGGTTGAACTGGTGTCATGGAAGAGCAGTCTCTCATTGTTGTAGTGATCTGACTGATGGAGGTTGAACTGGTGCCATGGAAGAGCAGTCTCTCGTTGTTATAGTGATCTGACTGATGGAGGTTGAACTGGTGCCATGGAAGAGCAGTCTCTCGTTGTTATAGTGATCTGACTGATGGAGGTTGAACTGGTGCCATGGAAGAGCAGTCTCTCGTTGTTATAGTGATCTGACTGATGGAGGTTGAACTGGTGCCATGGAAGAGCAGTCTCTCGTTGTTATAGTGATCTGACTGATGGAGGTTGAACTGGTGCCATTGAAGAGCAGTCTCTCGTTGTTATAGTGATCTGACTGATGGAGGTTGAACTGGTGCCATGGAAGAGCAGTCTCTCGTTGTTATAGTGATCTGACTGATGGAGGTTGAACTGGTGCCATGGAAGAGCAGTCTCTCGTTGTTATAGTGATCTGACTGATGGAGTTTGAACTGGTGCCATGGAAGAGCAGTCTCTCGTTGTTATAGTGATCTGACTGATGGAGTTTGAACTGGTGCCATGGAAGAGCAGTCTCTCGTTGTTATAGTGATCTGACTGATGGAGGTTGAACTGGTGCCATTGAAGAGCAGTCTCTCGTTGTTATAGTGATCTGACTGATGGAGGTTGAACTGGTGCCATGGAAGAGCAGTCTCTCGTTGTTATAGTGATCTGACTGATGGAGGTTGAACTGGTGCCATGGAAGAGCAGTCTCTCGTTGTTGTAGTGATCTGACTGATGGAGGTTGAACTGGTGCCATGGAAGAGCAGTCTCTCGTTGTTATAGTGATCTGACTGATGGAGGTTGAACTGGTGTCATGGAAGAGCAGTCTCTCGTTGTTATAGTGATCTGACTGATGGAGGTTGAACTGGTGCCATGGAAGAGCAGTCTCTCGTTAATATAGTGATCTGACTGATGGAGGTTGAACTGGTGTCATGGAAGAGCAGTCTCTCGTTGTTATAGTGATCTGACTGATGGAGGTTGAACTGGTGTCATGGAAGAGCAGTCTCTCGTTGTTATAGTGATCTGACTGATGGAGGTTGAACTGGTGCCATGGAAGAGCAGTCTCTCGTTGTTGTAGTGATCTGACTGATGGAGGTTGAACTGGTGACATGGAAGAGCAGTCTCTCGTTGTTATAGTGATCTGACTGATGGAGATTGAACTGGTGCCATGGAAGAGCAGTCTCTCGTTGTTATAGTGATCTGACTGATGGAGTTTGAACTGGTGCCATGGAAGAGCAGTCTCTCGTTGTTGTAGTGATCTGACTGATGGAGGTTGAACTGGTGTCATGGAAGAGCAGTCTCTCGTTGTTGTAGTGATCTGACTGATGGAGGTTGAACTGGTGCCATGGAAGAGCAGTCTCTCGTTGTTATAGTGATCTGACTGATGGAGGTTGAACTGGTGCCATGGAAGAGCAGTCTCTCGTTGTTATAGTGATCTGACTGATGGAGGTTGAACTGGTGCCATGGAAGAGCAGTCTCTCGTTGTTATAGTGATCTGACTGATGGAGGTTGAACTGGTGCCATGGAAGAGCAGTCTCTCGTTGTTATAGTGATCTGACTGATGGAGGTTGAACTGGTGCCATGGAAGAGCAGTCTCTCGTTGTTGTAGTGATTGTTCTTTTCCTCCATCTGTTTCTTCTGTATCTGATAGTTCTTCAACAGTGTCTCGTTCTGGACTCGTTCAATCTACCAATATGAGAAAAAGTACAACAAAAAGTTTGAACGTTATATATTTTTACTGAAGTGCCACAAGGGATTTTATGGACAGTAAGGAAATAACAACTGACATATTTTAAATAAAGATGAAACGTTACAACATATTTAAACTAATTATGTTATATCAGTGTCAGCGTGTATAAAAGAGGCGAGGTCAGGTGCAGGAGAGTAGCGTGATGTAAACAGGCGCACTTTATTAAAGTTCCAAAGCGAGTGCATAACAACATAAATAAAATGCGCTCAAAAACACGGAACATAACAAAAGTAAAGCGCGTAAAAAAGACACCACAGCAACATGAAACAATTACACACAAAACATGATGGGAAACAGAGGGTTAAATACAATTAGCTTAATTGTGGAAATGAAAACCAGGTGTGTATGGAGACAAGACAAATGGATATTTGAAAAATGGAGCGGCGATGGCTAGAAAGCCGGTGACGTCGATCGCCGAACGCCGCCCGAACAAGGAGAGGAGCCGACTTCGGCGGAAGTCGTGACAATCAGATCTCACTGATTTTAATTCTTTAATTTATTTATACATTTAATTCATACAGATGAGAATATATAATAGAGTCACCTTTCAGTTCTTTTCTCAATAACTCCATTTCTCTTCTGCCCTTTATGTTGGAAGCTTTTCTGTACAGGACATTAGCCTCATTATCAACATTGTGGTCTTGGTTCTGCCATCCTCCCAGACTGCTCAACAGGTAGACTGGTCATCTGACGTTCTCTTTCCTTTCCACAACCATGTCCCTGATGATTCCGTCTGCAGTAAGCACATCACGGCTCAGGCCCTCCAGACAGATCAGGGAGTCGGGGTCCTTCATTTCCAGGCGGATCCTGACAGTCAGCTCCCTCTGCATGGCCTGCAGCTGCTCCAGATCCGCCTTGCTCAGCTGGCTGATGTGTGGGTCCTTGATGATTCTCTCAGTTTGCTCCTTCATGATAAGGTTTTCAACCCAGTGCCGGGTACGACTCACAGCTTGGGGGATCTCTGCACACAGCTGGAACACAGTTGGAGCAAACTCCTCACCCTTGATGACAAAGTTCTCACTGCCAAAGCTTCCATCACTGGGTCCCACAAAGACATCTATTGGGTGAAAGAAATGGCAGAAAAAAACATCAACACCATAATAAAACTTTTAGACCTCACATTGTCTTCTACCTCACACACTTTCATATTCACTGACCTTTGACCTTGGTGAAAACGTTCTCCTCCACTCCCTCTCGTCCCCTTGGTAGCCGACTCATAACACTCACACACTCGTTCTCCAGTATGTAATCCTCCTGCAGAAACACCACACATCCATGCTCCTTCATCGCCATGGATACAAATATGTTCTCCTGCTCTTGGAAGTACTTCATGATGGTGAGCTCATCAGTGCAGAAGGCAGCCGTCATCTTCTGAAAGAATCCCTTGGCCATCTTGACATAGAGACAGGCCCCTGAGAGGACGATTCTGGGCCTTCTGGGGTCAAAACAGACATTCACCTCATCACGCTTGGCAAAATGTCTCCAGTTCTGATATTTTTTTCTCCTGGATGAATTTAACTTTTACTTGACACAGGCAGCCACTTCGACTTGTAAGTAGTTTTCAACAAAGTCCTCCAGAAAGTTGCTGACCTCTTTGACCTGGTCCAGAAAGGTCCAGACCTCTTTGACCGTGTCCAGAAAGCCACAGACAATAATTCTATCTCTGCTCTCTGGATGGAGCTTTATCACCACCGTTTTCTTCTTTGGGGAGTTGCATGTATCCACCAGGTAGCTGTTCATGTCCTTCCACCCAGGCATCCTCAACACATCCTGGTCCTCCACCACGAGGCTCTGCATGGACAGGGCAGTCTTCACCGTCTGCTCTGCGTCAGTCAAGGATTTATCTGAGCTGCCAGTCAGAAGCACCTCTCCACCCTCCATGCTATACACAGCACTGATGCGCCGGACGTGAACAGGTCCTGGGACATCTCCATACTGTCGACTGACCTCAGGAAGTCCAGGATGTGAGGGTCCAGCTTCAGCTGCTTCTTCCTCATTCTGAGCTTCCTCTCCAGGATCCAGTTCTGCAACTTGTACACCTCTGCGACAAGACCTGAGAGAACCAGCTTCTTGGTGTCGTCTCTGTAAGCGAGACCCATATCTGGGTCTTCGTCTGCTGCGCACTTCAGCAGTCCTTCCTGCTGCAGGATGTAGAACATGGCAGGGGACACGTCCATCTCCTGTGAGACCCTGTCCCTCTGTGTTATGGGATTTTTGTGTTTTAATGACTAAAATATGTATACATTTGACTTAGATGTTACTGTATGAATGAAACTTATTATAATCATAATGCTGAATATTATGTGTTCCTTATTAGAAAGAATGGAGTTATCTTCAGACAGGCTGGAATGCTGTGTTCCTTACAGGACATTCTGTCTCTACCCAGGGAGGGGAGAGACCTTGGGTTGGTTGCAGATAGTTTAACAGGTGGCAGACAGTAATGAGAACGCTAACTATACTGCCATTGTATTCTAGAGGAGGATGGACATTAAAACCTATGACATCATCTTTATTATATAACCTGATGAAAATTGTACTATGATTCAGTACTCTGGAGAATAAACGCTATTGATTGATTGATTTTTAGACTGGTTTCTGTCCATTTAATGCTGATAATTATCTTACAAATTCTTATGTATGGGCAGAGTGTTTTAATTGAATTGGTTGATAAGCATAGGAATTAAATTCCTTTAACACTCTGCCTCTGTATGTGACTCATGGCCCTCTTCGTGAGGCTCTCCACCAGCCGCCTGAGCCGCTTTGTCTTCAGCCAGGCCGGCCACTGTCAGAGCCCCTCTGGATGCCTCCATCAGCAGGACAGCATCCTCTTTCACCACCGAGCGGACTTCCTTCTCCACCGCCTCCCACACTAGGGCACTTGAACAACACTCAAAAAATTGCATATTGGGCCATGATGTCATGGAAGACATTCAAGGCATTCTGTTTCCATCCATCAATGTGTTTTTTTCGTTAGTCCTTTCTGCTTCAGCAGGTTAGGTAGAGGGCTGAGCTTGACCTCAGCACTGTCAATGTCCACCTGACAGAAGTGGACCTTCATCTGGTCGGTGATGGGGGACAACGGTCTCTTCATGGAGAGGAAGGACCATAAAGCAGGATGCAACCTCTCTGTGAAGGGTTCAGGCAGCTTCCACATTGGCCTGTTCTTGCCATACAAGACAGTGCCCAAGGACTTGTAGTACAGATATACGTTGACTTGGACTTTGCAAATAACATGGTTTAGATTGTTTTATTGTCTCCACAGCTGAAATGATATAGAAAACAGAGTAGCAATATAAAAGGCTGTGCAAAAACTAAACACAAAAGGTATGTTTAATTCCTCAAATTGTGTTAATTAAATAATAGAAGTAACAATATTAACACATTCCTATTGTATTATTATTATCTTTATTATTATTAAGTCAATCTCCCAAGCAAAATAGTTGATTCACTCAGCAGGGTTTTACCTCTTGGTTCCTGGAAGATGACGATGGCTGCCTTCTCCTCAGAGATCATAGTGATTCTATTCACTGGGACCCTCCAACTCTCCAAGTAGAGCTCCAAGATATCTTCAATTAGGACAGGGGAAAGCTTCTCCACTCTCACACTGTGACACCGTTGCAGCTCCCGGCCAATCAAACCATGCTTCATGAAGTGTTTGTTGCTCTTGCTGTTGGTGAGGAACTGTTCTGCATATTAAGATAAACCATTTATATCCTCATTATCATAGAGAACCTGTATGTTCCCTTCATCTGCGATACGTCATTTGGGGTATTATTATTATTATATTATTTGTAAAAGGTAAAGGTAAAATAAAACATTAATATTTCTTCAACTTTGGACAACCTTGGCATGTTGATTCCATCATAGATTTTCAGATCATGTTTGTCCTACTTGAAGTTCCTGTGAAACTAGAGAGACTGAGGGGTACTGTGGACTAATACTAAACCATTTCCATACCGCACTAATGCAAAAATACAAAATATGTACGTGTGAATACAGTAGTGACATGAAACGGACATGTCGACTCTCAGGCTTCATTCATATATTAGATCAGAAAACTAGCAGCCTGACAGGCGGCTCAACATAAAGTCTCCAGTAGAAAACAGAGCTGTATTGCGTGCCTTCTATAAATTGAAATGCTGACTATCATGTGTAGGCAACACGCGACGTCTCGACGCACGTCCTACATCAATAAAATATTGTGGTGACTTTGAGAGAACTTAGAGTTGATTATTAAATTGCAACAAATGCAACAAGAAACATTTATATTCATGAGTATATTTCAACATTTTCATTGGCATAATTATGTCTGTTTTTTCTGATGCCATTAAATTCTTTTAAATATCATTTACGGTTTGAACAGGAATACTGGGTGGTACCGAGATGGTTGCAATTTTCTGGGGAAGCTATTAAACCCTATAAAGCTTTTCGACTTATCTCCTGTAAGAAGGCCTCACACAGGTTCTTCAAAGCCAGGTTCATAGGTGGCTCCACTGAGGAACTTCTTCTGAAAACTGAACATTCTGGAGATTCCTTCCCTTTACACCATAGATCCAGACAGGCTTTGTGGCTACAGAACAGAATGACAGGATCCTGGAATATGTCACAGCACACAGGACAGGATCCTGGAATATGTCACAGCACACAGGACAGGATCCTGGAATATGTCACAGCACACAGGACAGGATCCTGGAATATGTCACAGCACACAGGACAGGATCCTGGAATATGTCACAGCACACAAGACAGACGTTGTGGCTACAGAACAGAATGACAGGATCCTGGAATATGTCACAGCACACAGGACAGGATCCTGGAATATGTCACAGCACACAGGACAGGATCCTGGAATATGTCACAGCACACAGGACAGACGTTGTGGCTACAGAACAGAATGACAGGATCCTGGAATATGTCACAGCACACAGGACAGGATCCTGGAATATGTCACAGCACACAGGACAGACGTTGTGGCTACAGAACAGAATGACAGGATCCTGGAATATGTCACAGCACACAGGACAGGATCCTGGAATATGTCACAGCACACAGGACAGGACAGATCTTCCTCCGGGAGAGATGATGTGAAAGCCATTCTCTCACACAATGTGTCATCCCCTAAAGATTTCTTTCACTTTTAACAACAATTTTTTAAAGACTTTTAATTTTAACAACCTCCACTTGCTTTCAACCAAACGTTGAGAAGCACTTGGTCACAGCTTTTATGTCTTTTGGTTTATGCAGTGGTTTATTATCTCGCTATCTCTAAACAATCTCATTCCCAGTGTATGTCAGATGGACTTGGTTGCTGGAGAGCTATAAAACTCCCTGAGTTGAACTTTATCAAGGGTGGGGTGTACAGAAACCTGCATAGATAGGCAGTCATTGCATGTGTGTTTCCTTGTACTATGCTTGTTGGGAACAGAAGTCTTGTGGGGACCAGAAGTCCTCACAAGGATAGTAAAACAAGGAAAATTCTGGCGACATTTTGCCGGTCCCCACAAGGAAAAAGGCTATTTTGGGCTTAGGGGTTTGGTTGAGGGTTAGGGTTAGGTAGACGGGGTTAGAGCTTTTGGGTTAAGGTTAGGGTTAAGGTTAGTGATATGGTTACATGAAAGGTTTGGGAAAATAGGATTTTGAATGAAAATCAATTGTTTGGTCCTCACAAGGAAAGTAAAACAAACACCTGTGTGTGTGTGTGTGTGTGTGTGTGTGTGTGTGTGTGTGTGTGTGTGTGTGTGTGTGTGTGTGTGTGTGTGTGTGTGTGTGTGTGTGTGTGTGTGTGTGTGTGTGTGTGTGTGTTCCGCTCTTAACTTCTCTTTAAGGATGTAACCACTTTCCACCACATGAGGGCGCACATTCACTGCCTCTTGGCAAGTGTAGACAGAATCAGGAGTGTACTGTATACACACACATTCTGTAACATATCATATAAACATATTATATCATGCAAATATTATTATATACAATAATATAAAAGTATTGCAGTATGAACGAGTTTAAAGTTCAAAATATTGGACTTTGTGTTAATTCCTCTGTCTGTATTCTGTCTCTATATTGTCTGTCACTAGCAGCACCATTTCACCAGGTCACATTCTGACTGAGTATATGTACTTGGTGAATAAAAAGTATTCTGATTCTGATTGGCTATAGACAATGATCATAATACGCCCTCACGTGGTGACAGGTTGTAACTTCAGGTTAACACCAGTTAGTTGTTACGTGTGTGTGCGCACGCCCTTTTGTCCTTGTGTAAATGTGTGTGTGTTCAGACAAGAGGAATCCCATAATCTAAGTCTCTGTCGCCACAGCTGGCCCCTATGTCCCTTTCCACAGACATGAGGGACCAGGAGGGAATTCTCCCGGGGGCTTAAGAGAAAACACACGGCAAGCTATAGACACAGGGACCACATGCCCTGACCTCCACCCCTCATGTATTGCTGTGTGTGTGCTCTCTGAGAGCCCCCTAGTCCAACAGTTGCTGGGTTGATGTCATGTTGTCCGGCAAAATACTGCGCTACATTTTTCTCCCAGGCTTTCTCCCAGTGCTTTGTTGTACTGCGTTGGAAGAGGGTGGCAGGCAGGCAGCGAGAGAGAGAGGCAGCTGATATCTCTGTTACTCCCCGGGTTTAGCTGAGTGTTTGAAGGTGTTCCGCATGTGGAATGTTGAGACTGGTGGGGGGATGTATGTTGGTGGGGCCACGCGAAGGGGTGAACGTGAGGGAAAGGCAATAGAGAGAGGGGGAAGGAGGAGTGGGAAGGCCAGGCAGAGAATGAGAGAGGGAGGGAGAGAAAGAGGAGAGAGAGAAAGAGAGAGAAACGAGGGTTTGATCTTTTGATGCAGTGAAGACGGGAAGTTATGAGTACATTTCATGCCAGGAAGACATAAAGCTGACTTCTTACAGCAGAACACCAATAGAAAGACATAAAGCTGACTGACTTCTTACAGCAAAACACCAACAGAAAGACATAAAGCTGACTGACTTCTTACAGCAGAACACCAACAGAAAGACATAAAGCTGACTGACTTCTTAAAGCAGAACACCAACAGAAAGACATAAAGCTGACTGACTTCTTACAGTAAAACACCAACAGAAAGACATAAAGCTGACTGACTTCTTACAGCAGAACACCAACAGAAAGACATAAAGCTGACTGACTTCTTACAGCAGAACACCAACAGAAAGACATAAAGCTGACTGACTTCTTACAGCAGAACACCAACAGAAAGACATAAAGCTGACTGACTTCTTACAGCAAAACACCAACAGAAAGACATAAAGCTGACTGACTTCTTACAGCAGAACACCAACAGAAAGACATAAAGCTGACTGACTTCTTACAGCAGAACACCAACAGAAAGACATAAAGCTGACTGACTTCTTACAGCAGAACACCAACAGAAAGACATAAAGCTGACTGACTTCTTACAGCAGAACACCAACAGAAAGACATAAAGCTGACTGACTTCTTACAGCAGAACACCAACAGAAAGACATAAAGCTGACTGACTTCTTACAGCAGAACACCAACAGAAAGACATAAAGCTGACTGACTTCTTAAAGCAGAACACCAACAGAAAGACATAAAGCTGACTGACTTCTTACAGCAAAACACCAACAGAAAGACATAAAGCTGACTGACTTCTTACAGCAGAACACCAACAGAAAGACATAAAGCTGACTGACTTCTTAAAGCAGAACACCAACAGAAAGACATAAAGCTGACTGACTTCTTACAGCAGAACACCAACAGAAAGACATAAAGCTGACTGACTTCTTACAGCAGAACACCAACAGAAAGACATAAAGCTGACTGACTTCTTACAGCAGAACACCAACAGAAAGACATAAAGCTGACTGACTTCTTACAGCAGAACACCAACAGAAAGACATAAAGCTGACTGACTTCTTACAGCAGAACACCAACAGAAAGACATAAAGCTGACTGACTTCTTAAAGCAGAACACCAACAGAAAGACATAAAGCCGACTTCTTAAAGCTGTAATTGATCTTGGAATGTACTACTGAGCCAAATCTCTTCCATGCTACTCCTCCGTGCTCGGAGAGAGATTGGAAGAGAGATATAGGGAATGAGATGGGATATTCCAAATGCCCAGACTTGTTACCCAAAATGATCACATGGCACACCATACTTGGAAGCAAGTTGTGTTTACATACCAAATGCCTTGAAACATGTACAGAAGGGGGATGAGGAACATACAAGAAAGATTGAGAAAAAGAGATAAGCAGGGGAAGAAAGAAAGAGAGAGAGATTGTATTGCTGTCATGACTCATGTCACACAGGTGAAACCTCTTACTCCATAATTGATCCTCGGGAATCTACCTAAAATATCTTTATTATTGACTCATGTATTAAGAACCACCTCTGTATCTGTGGCCTGCATTATGTCCACTCCAGTGTAAATTACAGCTCTGTATCTGTGTCCTGCATTATGTCCACTCCAGTGTAAATTACAGCTCTGTATCTGTGTCTGGCCTGCATTGTGTCCACTCCAGTGTAAATTACAGCTCTGTATCTGTGGCCTGCATTATGTCCACTCCAGTGTAAATTACAGCTCTGTATCTGTGTCTGGCCTGCATTGTGTCCACTCCAGTGTAAATTACAGCTCTGTATCTGTGGCCTGCATTATGTCCACTCCAGTGTAAATTACAGCTCTGTATCTGTGTCTGGCCTGCATTGTGTCCACTCCAGTGTAAATTACAGCTCTGTATCTGTGGCCTGCATTATGTCCACTCCAGTGTAAATTACAGCTCTGTATCTGTGTCTGGCCTGCATTATGTCCACTCCAGTGTAAATTACAGCTCTGTATCTGTGTCTGGCCTGCATTATGTCCACTCCAGTGTAAATTACAGCTCTGTATCTGTGTCTGGCCTGCATTATGTCCACTCCAGTGTAAATTACAGCTCTGTATCTGTGGCCTGCATTATGTCCACTCCAGTGTAAATTACAGCTCTGTATCTGTGTCTGGCCTGCATTATGTCCACTCCAGTGTAAATTACAGCTCTGTATCTGTGTCCTGCATTGTGTCCACTCCAGTGTAAATTACAGCTCTGTATCTATGTCTGGCCTGAATTGTGTCCACTCCAGTGTAAATTACAGCTCTGTATCCGTGTCTGGCCTGCATTGTGTCCACTCCAGTGTAAATTACTGGGCAGTGGGGAGCGATGAGAGTTTAAGCTTCCCCATCTTTCCATAAAATGACAAATCCTGAGTGAACGCAGATCTCATCAGATTGATGAGGAACCCACGAGCATGCTGGGAAAGGAGCCTCAGTGCTGATTAAGGCAGGTCTTCACTATACTTCACTGACTCCAATAGGAGCTAGAGGAAATACCTGGAAAACCGGTTGAAGACAACGCTGTCCAGCAACAGCTCCTGTTTAAAAACAGCTCCTGTTTAAAAACAGCTCCTAGTCTACACAATGCTGATTAAAAACAGCTCCTGTTTAAAAACAGCTCCTGGTCCACACAATGCTGATTAAAAACAGCTCCTGGTCTGCACAATGCTGATTAAAAACAGCTCCTGTTTAAAAACAGCTCCTGGTCCACACAATGCTGATTAAAAACAGCTCCTGGTCCACACAATGCTGATTAAAAACAGCTCCTGGTCTGCACAATGCTGATTAAAAACAGCTCCTGGTCTGCACAATGCTGATTAAAAACAGCTGCTGGTCTACACAATGCTGATTAAAAACAGCTCCTGGTCTGCACAATGCTGATTAAAAACAGCTCCTGGTCTACACAATGCTGATTAAAAACAGCTCCTGGTCTGCACAATGCTGATTAAAAACAGCTCCTGGTCTGCACAGTGCTGATTAAAAACAGCTCCTGGTCTGCACAATGCTGATTAAAAACAGCTCCTGGTCTGCACAATGCTGATTAAAAACAGCTCCTGGTCTGCACAATGCTGATTAAAAACAGCTCCTGGTCTACACAATGCTGATTAAAAACAGCTCCTGGTCTGCACAATGCTGATTAAAAACAGCTCCTGGTCTGCACAATGCTGATTAAAAACAGCTCCTGGTCTACACAATGCTGATTAAAAACAGCTCCTGGTCTACACAATGCTGATTAAAAACAGCTCCTGGTCTACACAATGCTGATTAAAAACAGCTCCTGGTCTACACAATGCTGATTAAAAACAGCTCCTGGTCTGCACAATGCTGATTAAAAACAGCTCCTGGTCTGCACAATGCTGATTAAAAACAGCTCCTGGTCCACACAATGCTGATTAAAAACAGCTCCTGGTCTGCACAATGCTGATTAAAAACAGCTCCTGGTCTGCACAATGCTGATTAAAAACAGCTCCTGGTCTGCACAATGCTGATTAAAAACAGCTGCTGGTCTACACAATGCTGATTAAAAACAGCTCCTGGTCTGCACAATGCTGATTAAAAACAGCTCCTGGTCTGCACAATGCTGATTAAAAACAGCTCCTGGTCCACACAATGCTGATTAAAAACAGCTCCTGGTCTGCACAATGCTGATTAAAAACAGCTCCTGGTCTGCACAATGCTGATTAAAAACAGCTCCTGGTCTGCACAATGCTGATTAAAAACAGCTCCTGGTCTACACAATGCTGATTAAAAACAGCTCCTGGTCTACACAATGCTGATTAAAAACAGCTCCTGGTCTGCACAATGCTGATCAAAAACAGCTCCTGGTCTACACAACGTTGATTAAAAACAGCTCCTGGTCTACACAATGTTGATTAAAAACAGCTCCTGGTCCACACAATGCTGATTAAAAACAGCTCCTGGTCTACACAATGATGATTTAAAAACAGCTCCTGTTTAAAACCAGCTCCTGGTCCACACAATGCTGATTAAAAACAGCTCCTGGTCTACACAATGCTGATTAAAAACAGCTCCTGGTCCACACAATGCTGATTAAAAACAGCTCCTGGTCTGCACAATGCTGATTAAAAACAGCTCCTGGTCAACACAACGTTGATTAAAAACAGCTCCTGGTCTATACAATGCTGATTAAAAACAGCTCCTGGTCTGCACAATGCTGATTAAAAACAGCTCCTGGTCTACACAACGTTGATTAAAAACAGCTCCTGGTCTATACAATGCTGATTAAAAACAGCTCCTGGTCTATACAATGCTGATTAAAAACAGCTCCTGGTCTATACAATGCTGATTAAAAACAGCTCCTGGTCTATACAATGCTGATTCAAGTAGCGATCAGAGTTTAGAGCACCACACCCCTGGAACTGCAATATGCGTTTTGTCTGTCTGTCTGTCTGTCTGTCTGTCTGTCTGTCTGTCTGTCTGTCTGTCTGTCTGTCTGTCTGTCTGTCTGTCTGTGTGCGTACATGTTATAAGTGTCCATCCCTTTGTTGATATGAGATGATTCAAGTTAATTAACGGATATAATTATGTCTGTCTGTGTGCATGTGCATGCGTGCCTGTGTCTCTCTTCTCTGAGGCAGTGGGTCACAGCTGACACTGTAAACTCATTGACCACCCATACATCACATTCCGGCCCCCCTACCGTGAGTTATGAATGAGGTCCTGAGTGGTCCCCCCCCCCCTGAATATACATCCCACTAGCAGGCAGGCCCCAGTGATTAATCATACTTTGGTTCCTCTCCCCAGCTGGATCTTTTTCCCCTCTCTGTTGACATGGCTTCCACTGGCACCACTTCCCACCTAGACTCCCAACTGAGCCCCTAGACAGCCTACTAATGTCAGCCGGGCCAGACAGGAATGCTCCTCTGTTTTTCCTTGACCTCTTTTTTCCCCTTCTTCGACAAGTCATTAACAGTGAGGCGACGCCCTCCTCGTGTGTGAGAATGTTTTTTTCGTTGTGTCGTGGCATGGTCCGGGGTTGAGCAAGAATTGGGATTTGAGGGGTTGGAGAACTCCGAGTCTGGAGGGATGATCGATGATGAAGATCAGAAGTGATGTGTGGCTGTTGTTGATGATTTGTGGAGACAACATCTATATTTAATGCTCTTCTCACCTCTGTAACGCTTTATCTGTAAATGAAAATGTCTTCTCAGTCAACTTTCCTGGTAAATTAAAATGTCTTCTCAGTCAACTTTCCTGGTAAATTAAAATGTCTTCTCAGTCAACTTTCCTGGTAAATTAAAATGTCTTCTCAGTCAACTTTCCTGGTAAATTAAAATGTCTTCTCAGTCAACTTTCCTGGTAAATTAAAATGTCTTCTCAGTCAACTTTCCTGGTAAATTAAAATATCTTCTCAGTCAACTTTCCTGGTAAATTAAAATGTCTTCTTAGTCAACATTCCTGGTAAATTAAAATGTCTTCTCAGTCAACTTTCCTGGTAAATTAAAATTTCTTCTCTGTCAACTTTCCTGGTAATTTAAAATGTCTTCTCAGTCAACTTTCCTGGTAAATTAAAATGTCTTCTCAGTCAACTTTCCTGGTAAATTAAAATTTCTTCTCGGTCAACTTTCCTGGTAAATTAAAATGTCTTCTCAGTCAACTTTCGTGGTAAATTAAAATTTCTTCTCGGTCAACTTTCCTGGTAATTTAAAATGTCTTCTCAGTCAACTTTCCTGGTAAGTTAAAATATCTTCTCAGTCAACTTTCCTGGTAAATTAAAATGTCTTCTCGGTCAACTTTCCTGGTAAATTAAAATGTCTTCTCAGTCAACTTTCCTGGTAAATTAAAATGTCTTCTCAGTCAACTTTCCTGGTAATTTAAAATGTCTTCTCAGTCAACTTTCCTGGTAAATTAAAATGTCTTCTCAGTCAACATTCCTGGTAAATTAAAATGTCTTCTCGGTCAACTTTCCTGGTAAATTAAAATGTCTTCTCAGTCAACTTTCCTGGTAAATTAAAATTTCTTCTCAGTCAACTTTCCTGGTAAATTAAAATGACTTCTCAGTGAACATTCCTGATAAATTAAAATGTCTTCTCGGTCAACTTTCCTGGTAAATTAAAATGTCTTCTCAGTGAACTTTCCTGGTAAATTAAAATGTCTTCTCAGTGAACTTTCCTGGTAAATTAAGGGTTAAATAAATCAAAGGGCGCGATAAAGAGCATGTGTTTTTAGAGGTGTTTTTAAGTGTTTTGAGACTGTTTTTAAGTGGTTTGAGACTGTTTTTAAGTGGTTTGAGACTGTTTTTAAGTGTTTTGAGACTGTTTTTAAGTGGTTTGAGACTGTTTTTAAGTGGTTTGAGACTGTTTTTAAGTGTTTGGGTGCTGAGTTGATCTTATCATTTAATCTAAATCAAATATTGTTTGAGAGGGCAGGGACATAATTCAAACCTTCGAGGTGTAGAGAGAGAGAGAGAGGTAGAGAGAGAGAGAGAGAGAGAGGTAGAGAGAGGGAGGTAGAGAGAGAGAGGTAGAGAGAGAGAGGTAGAGAGAGGGAGGTAGAGAGAGAGAGAGGTAGAGAGAGAGGTAGAGAGAGGTAGAGAGAGGTAGAGAGAGAGGTAGAGAGAGAGAGAGGTAGAGAGAGAGAGAGGTAGAGAGAGAGGGAGGTAGAGAGAGAGAGAGGGGTAGAGAGAGGTAGAGAGAGAGGTAGAGAGAGAGGTAGAGAGAGAGAGGTAGCGAGAGAGAGGTACAGAGAGAGAGGTAGAGAGAGGTAGAGAGAGGTAGAGGTAAAGAGAGCGAGAGAGAGAGAGAGAGAGAGAGAGAGAGAGAGAGAGAGAGAGAGAGAGAGAGAGAGAGAGAGAGAGAGAGACATACTTTTCCCTACTATATTTTACTTAAACCTCCAAAGCTCAATCAAATTCATTTTCACTCTTTAACCATAGAACAGTGTTACTGTATATGGGACAATATTTTTTACACCGTCCATTTGGCCATCATTATACATGAAATAATGAGATGAAAAAGATTGGAATCTATGGAAAGTGACTTTTAGAAGCGTAGCATTGAAAGCAGTGGGGTGCGAGCAGGCCCCTCAGCAGTTCTCTGTTGGCTGAGTAGCGGTAGTTGTCATGCTTGCAGCTTGTGGCTAAGCTGGCTCCACAGCCTAGTGGAATGTCTGGGTACAGTGGCAAAACCATTTATTTACAGACACTTCCAGAGTTGAGGTCTAACACCCATAGCCAAAGTGCTAACCCTCTTAGTGTGTGTGTGTGTGTGTGTGTGTGTGTGTGTGTGTGTGTGTGTGTGTGTGTGTGTGTGTGTGTGTGTGTGTGTGTGTGTGTGTGTGTGTGTGTGTGTGTGTGTGTGTGCGTGTGTGTGTGTGTGTGGTGTGTGTGTGTGTGTGTGTGTGTGTGTGCGTGCGTGTGAGAACAGGGAAGCATAGAGTCAATCTCTTTGATCACCCTTTACACACAAAAACATCTTGTCTGATATTCTGAGACATTTCTACATTTTAAATTAACCTACAAAAAGACTTCACTTCAGTCTGTAGAGTTCCTGTTATAATCTGTTTAAATAGAGAAATCTCCCTTCTTCACTGTGAGGTCATATCTAACAGCCTTGTAGAGTTCCTGTTATAATCTGTTTAAATAGAGAGAAATCTCCCTTCTTCACTGTGAAGTCATATCTAACAGCCTTGTAGAGTTCCTATTATAATCTGTTTTAAATAAAGAAATCTCCCTTCTTCACTGTGAGGTCATATCTAACAGCCTTGTAGAGTTCCAATTATAGTCTGTTTTAAATAGAGAAATGTCCCTTCTTCACTGTGAGGTCATATCTAACAGCCTTGTAGAGTTCCTATTATAGTCTGTTTTAAATAGAGAAATCTCCCTTCTTCACTGTGAGGTCATATCTAACAGCCTTGTAGAGTTCCTATTATAGTCTGTTTTAAATAGAGATATCTCCCTTCTTCACTGTGAGGTCATATCTAACAGCCTTGTAGAGTTCCTATTATAGTCTGTTTTAAATAGAGAAATGTCCCTTCTTCACTGTGAGGTCATATCTAACAGCCTTGTAGAGTTCCAATTATAGTCTGTTTTAAATAGAGAAATGTCCCTTCTTCACTGTGAGGTCATACAGTATCTAACAGCCATTGCGCTGTGTGTCGTGTCTCCAGGATGGGCTGGTGGTTCTGCTGGATGTGTGGCCAGCTCTCCATCCTCCTGGAGCACCACATCCACCACCTCACCGCCAGCCTGCAGACCAAGTCTACACCGCAAATGGCCCCCTATTCCCTATATTCTACACTACTTCTGAGCTAGTGCCCCTCAGACTGACTTACAAGACACCCTATTGCCTATTTTGTACACTACTTCTGACCAGGGCCCATCACACAGACTTACAAGGTGAGGAAAAAAATGTAAATGTTTTTTTTTTCCGTGTGGGAAAATTACCAATCAAGTATTGAGTTTTCCAAGTAGCCCATTTGATCATAAAGACACAGACGTACAAAGTAGAGTAGATTGACAGTCTGAGTTGAGGAGATCGATAGCTGGCTATCTGTTCCCCTGCTTCCTCAGTATGAGTTGAGGAGGCCGATAGCTGGCTATCTGTTCCCCTGCTTCCTCAGTCTGAGTTGAGGAGGCCGATAGCTGGCTATCTGTTCCCCTGATTCCTCAGTCTGAGCTGAGGAAGCCAATAGCTGGCTATCTGGTCCCCTGCTTCCTCAGTCTGATTTTAGGAGGCCGATAGCTGGCTATCTATTCCCCTGCTTTCTCAGTCTGATTTTAGGAGGCTGACAGCTGGCTATCTGTTCCCCTGCTTCCTCAGTCTGATTTTAGGAGGCTGACAGCTGGCTATCTATTCCCCTGCTTCCTCAGTCTGAGTTGAGGAGGCCGTTAGCTGGCTATCTATTCCCCTGCTTCCTCAGTCTGATTTTAGGAGGCCGATAGCTGGCTATCTATTCCCCTGCTTCCTCAGTCTGATTTTAGGAGGCCGATAGCTGGCTATCTATTCCCCTGCTTCCTCAGTCTGATTTTAGGAGGCTGACAGCTGGCTATCTGTTCCCTGCTTCCTCAGTCTGATTTTAGGAGGCTGACAGCTGGCTATCTATTCCCCTGCTTCCTCAGTCTGATTTTAGGAGGCTGACAGCTGGCTATCTGTTCCCTGCTTCCTCAGTCTGATTTTAGGAGGCTGACAGCTGGCTATCTATTCCCCTGCTTCCTCAGTCTGAGCTGAGGAGGCCGTTAGCTGGCTATCTGGTCCCCTGCTTTCTTAGTCTGATTTTAGGAGGCTGACAGCTGGCTATCTGTTCCCCTGCTTCCTCAGTCTGATTTTAGGAGGCCGATAGCTGGCTATCTGTTCCCCTGCTTCCACAGTCTGAGTTGAGGAGGCTGTTAGCTGGCTATCTGTTCCCCTGCTTCCTCAGTCTTCCTCCAGTCCTTCTCACTCTGTCTGTCATAAAATGTGTCAGGAAAAACTCACTTGGCCTACAATGAACCATCAGGCCTCCATTTCCCCATGTGAATTCTGAGTAGGAATGTTGTGAGTCTCTGCCTCGTGGTGGTGTTGTTACTGAGCGGTGGTGGTATAGCGGTGAGCGTAGCTGCCATCCAAGCAGTCAACCTGGGTTTGATTCCCGGCCACAGAAGGTTCATTTACATCAGGTGTTCCCAAACTGGGGTAATGCCATTGGGGGTACGCCAAATAAAAATGTGATTCATATTCAAAAATATATACAGTTGAAGTCGGAAGTTTACATACACTTAGGTTGGAGTCACTCCACAAATGTCTTGTTGACAAACTATAGTTTGGCAAGTCGGATAGGACATCTGCTTTGTGCATGACACAAGTCACTGTATCACAATTCCAGTGGGTCAGAAGTTTACATACACTAAGTTGACTCTGCCTTCAAACAGCTTGGAAAATTCCAGAAAATGATGTCATGGCTTTAGAAGCTTCTGATAGGCTAATTGACATAATTTGAGTCAATTGGAGGTGTACCTGTGGATGTATTTCAAGGCCTACCTTCAAACTCAGTGCCTCTTTAATTGACATCATGGGAAATCTAAAGAAATCAGCCAAGACCTCAGAAAAATAATTGTAGACCTCCACAAGTCTGGTTCATCCTTGGGAGCAATTTCCAAACGCCTGAAGGTACCACATTCATCTGTACAAACAATAGTGCGCAAGTATAAACACCATGGGACCACGCAGCCGTCATACTGCTCAGGAAAGAGACGCGTTCGGTCTCCTAGAGATGAACGTACTTTGGTGCGAAAAGTGCAAATCAATCCCAGAGCAACAGCAAAGGACCTTGTGAAGATGCTGGAGGAAACAGGTACAAACGTATCTATATCCACAGTAAAACGAGTCCTAAATCGACATACCCTGAAAGGCCGCTCAGCAAGGAAGAAGCCACTGCACCAAAACCACCATAAAAAAGACAGACTACGGTTTGCAACTGCACATTGGGACAAAGATCGTACTTTTTGGAGAAATGTCCTCTGGTCTGATGAAACAAAAATAGAACTGTTTGGCCATAATGACCATCGTTATGTTTGGAGGAAAAAGGGGGAAGCTTGCAACCCGAAGAACACCATCCCAACCGTGAAGCACGTGGGTGGCAGCATCATGTTGTGGGGGTGCTCTGCTGCAGGAGGAACTAGTGCACTTCACAAAATAGATAGCATCATGAGGTAGGGAAATGATGTGGAAATATTGAAGCAACATTTCAAGACATCAGTCATGAAGTTAAAGCTTGGTCGCAAATGGGTCTTCCAAATGGACAATGACCCCAAGCATACTTCCAATGTTTTGGAAAAACGGCTTAAGGACAAAAAAGTAAATGTATTGGAGTGGCCATCACAAAGCCCTGACCTCAATCCTATAGAACATTTGTGGGCAGAACTGAAAAAGCGTGTGCGAGCAAGGAGGCCTACAAACCTGACTCAGTTACACCAGCTCTGTCAGGAGGAATGGGCCAAAATTCACCCAACTTATTGTGGGAAGCTTGTGGAAGGCTACCCGAAACGTTTGACCCAAGTTAAACAATTTAAAGGCAATGCTACCAAATACTAATTGAGTGTATGTAAACTTCTGAACCACTGGTAATGTGATGAAAGAAATACAAGCTGAAATAAATCATTCTCTCTACTATTATTCTGACATTTCACATTCTTAAAATAAAGTGGTGATCCTAACTGACCGAAAACAGGGAATTGTTACCGGGATTAATTGTCAGGAATTGTGAAAAAATGTATTTGGCTCAGGTGTATGTAAACTTCCGACTTCAACTGTATATTGTTTTTTATAGACATTTTTTTCTTCACATTTTCAAATAGTCCATTTATATTTTCCAAAGGGGCTATACTTTTGGGTGAGTATTTTTTTCCCGCCTGAGTGGCCTCGTTTCACTGCCAGAAATAAAATTAAACCATCTAGCGTGCTGAGAAATAACAACACAATGTAAAATACAGGGAGCCTATTAAAATAATTAACATCCAATCAAATTGACCGTTAATCTCTTGCGGGAATTCCACTCATGGTCTGTATGTAGCAAAACGTGGCTACTGCTCATGTTGGCGCAAAAGCCATGACAGGGAGACATAGTGGAGTGTTAACGCTCGTGCGTGTAAGCAGTTGCTCCCGACGCCACTTGGGTACTCTGCAGCATCCACCGAGAGGCTCTTGCTGCCAAGGGAATGCCTGACAGCTTGAAAGACCTTTTAGACACTACAGTGAAAATGGTTAACTTTGTTAAAGCTTGTGTATTTTTTTCACTGTGCAATGATACTGGCAGCAACCATGTGACACTTTTACAACATACAGAAGTGCACTGGTTATCAAGGGGCAAAGTATTGACACATTTTTTTAAATTGAGAGACGAGCTTAAAGTTTTCTTTACTGACCATAATTTTCACTTGTCTGGCCGCTTGCATGATGAGGAGTTCCTCACACGACTGGCCTATCTGGATTATGTTTTTTCTCGCCTGAATGATCTGAATCTAAGATTACAGGGACTCACCGCAAACTATATTCAATGTGCGGGACAAAATTGAGGCTATGATTAATAAGTTGGAGCTCTTCTCTGTCAGCATTAACAAGGACAACACACAGGTCTTTCCATCATTGTAATTTTTTGTGTGCAAATGAACTCAAGCTTATGGACAATGTCAAATGTGATATAGCGAAGCACCTGAGTGAGTTGGGTGCGCATTTACGCAGGTACTTCCCCGAAACGGAACACACAAACAACTGGATTCGTTATCCCTTTCATGCCCTGCCTCCAGTCCACTTACCGATATCTGAACAAGAGAGCCTCATCAAAATTGCCACAAGCGGTTCTGTGAAAATATAATTTAATCAGAAGCCACTGACAGATTTCTGGATTGGGCTGCGCTCAGAGTATTCTATCTTGACAAATCGTGCTGTTAAGACACTGATGCCTTTTGCAACCACGTACCTATGTGAGAGTGGATTCTCGGCCCTCACTAGCATAAAAACGAAATACAGGCACAGACTGTGTGTGGAAAATGATTTAAGACTGAGACTTTCCAATACAACCCAACATTGCAGAGTTATGTGCATCCTTTCAAGCACACCGTCCTGTGGTGAGTTATTCACAATTTTCGATGAACAAATAAGATTTTATATGTAAGATGGTTAAATAAAGAGGAAAATAATTGATTATTATTATATTATTATTTGTGCCCTGGTCCTATAAGAGCTCTTTGTCACTTCCCACGAGTCGGGTTGTGACAAAAACTCACACTCATTCTTATGTTTAATAAATGTATCGTATAGTGTGTGTGTGGCAGGCTTACAATGATGGTAAAAAACAACATTTGAGAGCGTGCTGACCCTGGTGCTAGAGGGGGTACACAGCTGGAATGCGCTGACCCTGGTGCTAGAGGGGGTACACAGCTGGAGTGCGCTGACCCTGGTGCTAGAGGGGGTACACAGCTGGAGTGCGCTGACCCTGGTGCTAGAGGGGGTACACAGCTGGAGTGCGCTGACCCTGGTGCTAGAGGGGGTACACAGCTGGAGTGCGCTGACCCTGGTGCTAGAGGGGGTACACAGCTGGAGTGCGCTGACCCTGGTGCTAGAGGGGGTACACAGCTGGAGGTTGAATGTTTGAGGACTATAAAAAGTTTGGGAAACATTGATTTACATGATATCCCTGATGTGAGATTACTGCAAGTTAAATATGAACAACTGTTTAACACTTTATAGAATGTTGTGCTTAAACCTGTGTAGTAACAATGTAACAACACTTTTAAAAACATTGCCTTAACCTTTTATTAAAAACACTAAGATTAAATCAGATCAAGCATTAACCGGCGATAGCCGACACCACATAGCTGATGTTTTGGCAGGTGGAACAGTCAAATCGGTGAGCAGCTGCTCTTGTGATCATTGTCATAAAGCCACACCCATCCCACTAGTGTTACAAGTTGTGAACGAGAAAGTGTAGGCTATATAGAAATTCGGAAGCTCAAATTGAAATGTATTAAACAAATGAATGAGGATTTGTATCAGCCTAACCGAGGTTTAGATTACATCCCACATTCCGGTGTTTCGAACTTGTAAACACGGCTGCATGAGATTGATCTTAATGCGACTCTGTGCAGCCAATGGCAATTTCCGCTTTAGGTATAATGCCAGGATACACTTGTGGATTTGACAGCTCTAATGCACTTCCACCTCCAGCACCGCCTCAACAACCGCTGTGCTGATGTCGGCTAAAGCAGATCGGATTGAATCAAGCCTGAAGTTCTGTGCTAACAGCGCCCCCAGCTGGTTGTGCACTTAAACTGCATGATCCCGTGTTCTCTAATTCTGAGACATGTTGGTTCGACATCTTTTTTTGACATGAATGTTCCACAACGTTGTGCCTTGCTGGACGCAGCTGTGGCCTCAGCTCACAGCGGATGGGTAGCAGCAATATTCTTAACAGCAATCAAGTTGTTTCAGATTAGTGGTCAGAGACGGAAGACAACAAGGCAGAAGAATATTTAACTTTACTGTTCTTCTGCTCAACCCTTACAGTTATTTCACATTGAATACAGATTCAAATGTTTATCATCTATAATAATAAATATATAATTTTGTTGACACTTGTATCCAAAGCGACTTACAGTCATGAGTGCACACATTTTACATATGGGTGGTCCCGGGAATCAAACAAACTACCCACATTTTGCAAGCACCATGTCCTACCAACTGAGCTATAGGCAGGACCACAGTTTTATGTTTTGTTCCTCCATCTCCGTGTGGAGTGTTTTGTTCCTCCATCTCAGTGTGGAGTGTTTTGTTCCTCCATCTCAGTGTGGAGTGTTTTGTTCCTCCATCTCAGTGGAGTGTTTTGTTCCTCCATATCAGTGTGGAGTGTTTTGTTCCTCCATCTCAGTGTGGAGTGTTTTGTTCCTCCATCTCAGTGTGGAGTGTTTTGTTCCTCCATCTCAGTGTGGAGTGTTTTGTTCCTCCATCTCAGTGTGGAGTGTTTTGTTCCTCCATATCAGTGTGGAGTGTTTTGTTCCTCCATCTCAGTGGAGTGTTTTGTTCCTCCATCTCAGTGTGGAGTGTTTTGTTCCTCCATCTCAGTGGAGTGTTTTGTTCCTCCATCTCAGTGGAGTGTTTTGTTCCTCCATATCAGTGGAGTGTTTTGTTCCTCCATCTCAGTGGAGTGTTTTGTTCCTCCATCTCAGTGTGGAGTGTTTTGTTCCTCCATCTCAGTGTGGAGTGTTTTGTTCCTCCATCTCAGTGGAGTGTTTTGTTCCTCCATATCAGTGGAGTGTTTTGTTCCTCCATCTCAGTGTGGAGTGTTTTGTTCCTCCATCTCAATGTGGAGTGTTTTGTTCCTCCATATCAGTGTGGAGTGTTTTGTTCCTCCATCTCAGTGTGGAGTGTTTTGTTCCTCCATCTCAGTGGAGTGTTTTGTTCCTCCATCTCCGTGTGGAGTGTTTTGTTCCTCCATCTCCGTTGGAGTGTTTTGTTCCTCCATCTCAGTGTGGAGTGTTTTGTTCCTCCATGTCAGTGTGGAGTGTTTTGTTCCTCCATATCAGTGTGGAGTGTTTTGTTCCTCCATCTCAGTGTGGAGTGTTTTGTTCCTCCATCTCAATGTGGAGTGTTTTGTTCCTCCATCTCAGTGTGGAGTGTTTTGTTCCTCCATGTCCGTGTGGAGTGTTTTGTTCCTCCATCTCCGTGTGGAGTGTTTTGTTCCTCCAGCTCAATGTGGAGTGTTTTGTTCCTCCATCTCAGTGTGGAGTGTTTTGTTCCTCCATCTCAGTGTGGAGTGTTTTGTTCCTCCATCTCAGTGTGGAGTGTTTTGTTCCTCCATCTCAGTGTGGAGTGTTTTGTTCCTCCATCTTAGTGGAGTGTTTTGTTCCTCCATCTCAGTGTGGAGTGCTTTGTTCCTCCATCTCAGTGGAGTGTTTTGTTCCTCCATCTCAATGTGGAGTGTTTTGTTCCTCCATCTCAATGTGGAGTGTTTTGTTCCTCCATCTCAATGTGGAGTGTTTTGTTCCTCCATCTCAGTGGAGTGTTTTGTTCCTCCATCTCAATGTGGAGTGTTTTGTTCCTCCATCTCAATGTGGAGTGTTTTGTTCCTCCATCTCAATGTGGAGTGGACTCAATACATAAGCAGGTATCACCATGAAAGTCCAATATCCAAGCGAGAGCGAGAGAGTTTTTCTTGAAATACTTGACAGAAACCTACAATTCCCCTGTTGAATTCCTTTTTCTCCACTTGCGTTGGTGGTATAGTGGTGAGCATAGCTGCCTTCCAAGCAGTTGACCCGGGTTCGATTCCCGGCCAACGCAGATGCTTTTCATTTTCACTGATCGGTGATGGAGATTTTACATATGAAAATTCAAAATCCAGCGACGTGGTTTGCATTCAAACAGCACTATTATGCTAAAACCTGTAGGAGTTGAGTGGGAATTGAAACTCTGCAAAATACATCACCGTGAAGAGAATGACATTCATATCCATCATTATGCATTTCTGTGTAGTACAGATCAGGGAGCCATGATGTAATTATGTTACCGGATATAAATCCACTTCCCCTACCGTAGTTAAATAAACAAAGCCATGGTGTCATGTCATAGCTGACACCCCATTCTTTCTGCAGTCATAGTTGAATCTTAATTAGGAGCAGATATTTAACAGAGTTTTTGGAAAGTGTGGTCACATAAAAAACGAAGGGAGATTTTACTGTAATTCTGTTACCAAACGTTGCATCTGCACGGTTGTTCCAGTACATGTGTTTTTGTGAAGTAGTACTGGTGCATAGAGTTGTATAGTTTGTCAAACTTTGAAATCAATGTTTCTTTATTTGACATACATTTAAAGTAAAAATTCTGAGTCAAACCATAATTACCATAGTTTGGAAAACCCCGCTCTAGACTAATATACAATATACATAACAACTCATCTCTCCCCCTCCCCCTCCCCCTCTCCCTCTCCCCCTCCCTCCCTCTCCCCCTCCCTCTCCCTCTCCCCCTCCCTCTCCCTCCCTCTCCCTCTCCCTCTCTCATATGCACACATCACACAAGAATGCACACGTCACACACACACACACACACACACACACACACACACACACACACACACACACACACACACACACACACACACACACACACACACACACACACACACACACACACACACACACACACACACAAATAAACATTAACTTGTGTACACGAACCCAACACACAGGATTGTCATGGCACACTGCAGTGATTTGGAAAACAATTCTTAAGCCTCCGTTTGCATATTATTTATGTACTATAATCAATCAATCAATCCAATTGTATTTATATAGCCCTTCTTACATCAGCTGATATATCAAAGTGCTGTACAGAAACCCAGCCTAAAACCCCAAACAGCAAGCAATGCAGGTGTAGAAGCCTTTAGACTGTGATGGCCAAGAAGCAAACTCAGGTTAACTGCTCACTGCTTGAAAGGGAGCTATGCTCACCACTATACCACCATCACATTGCAGAACGAGAAGGGATTCAGCAGTGAAGGTATGTGTCAAGTTTTTCCAGTGGGGGAGGGATGCTTAGCCAGGGGCCAGACTCACATCCACAGGGGACTACCTTTCTGCCTTGTCCCTCACAGACCCAACAGGACTGGATTGGTAAAAGCAATGTGGTCTCCATATAGACTTTTTGAAAATCAAGATAGGTACATTTCCACATTTCATACATTTATCCTGTACTTTCAGACCTGTGAAATCCTCAGCAACATAGCAGAACATTGTGATTGTGAACACACCCCGACTCTGAGGAGAGTGGGCTGGCCCAGGCCGAAGCTGCTCCCAGTATAATTACAGGTTACCATTTTGTTACATCCCAGCCATACCTGCTCTACACACGCCTGCTTTGCTCAAACAAAGACGATGAATGACAATCTAACGTTTCTTGTCTTTTCTTTTTTGAAATTCTAGGTGACATTTGGGTCTCCCCTTGATTCAGAAAACAGACAAACACTCACAGTTTCTAAATAAAACCCAGAATAAAAGACTTCCTCTTCTGTCACTACCAATAGTGCAGATCAGTGGTAGGCCTTCATCCTCAGATTAAACAGACCTTCTGTCACTACCAATAGTGCAGATCAGTGGTAGGCCTTCATCCTCAGATTAAACAGACCTTCTGTCACTACCAATAGTGCAGATCAGTGGTAGGCCTTCATCCTCAGATTAAACAGACCTTCTGTCACTACCAATAGTGCAGATCAGTGGTAGGCCTTCATCCTCAGATTAAACAGACCTTCTGTCACTACCAATAGTGCAGATCAGTGGTAGGCCTTCATCCTCAGATTAAACAGACCTTCTGTCACTACCAATAGTGCAGATCTGTGGTAGGCCTTCATCCTCAGATTAAACAGACCTTCTGTCACTACCAATAGTGCAGATCAGTGGTAGGCCTTCATCCTCAGTTTAAACAGACCTTCTGTCACTACCAATAGTGCAGATCAGTGGTAGGCCTTCATCCTCAGATTAAACAGACCTTCTGTCACTACCAATAGTGCAGATCAGTGGTAGGCCTTCATCCTCAGATTAAACAGACCTTCTGTCACTACCAATAGTGCAGATCAGCGGTAGGCCTTCATCCTCAGATTAAACAGACCTTCTGTCACTACCAATAGTGCAGATCCGTGGTAGGCCTTCATCCTCAGATTAAACAGACCTTCTGTCACTACCAATAGTGCAGATCAGAGGTAGGCCTTCATCCTCAGATTAAACAGACCTTCTGTCACTACCAATAGTGCAGATCAGCGGTAGGCCTTCATCCTCAGATTAAACAGACCTTCTGTCACTACCAATAGTGCAGATCAGTGGTAGGCCTTCATCCTCAGATTAAACAGACCTTCTGTCACTACCAATAGTGCAGATCCGTGGTAGGCCTTCATCCTCAGATTAAACAGACAATGAAAACAGAAGAAAGAACACACCGTGTGCATATCCTCTTTAGAAGCAGAGCCCTGTAGCCTGAGTAAAATGACTGTTTTTACTTTGCTAGAAGTTGCTCTCCTCCTGCCCTCCCCGTGGCAGCCCTGCGGTCCTATACTGACTCTATTATAGGGTTAGAAACAAAGTTGCCTAAATTAGAGCCGCTCGGCATCCAGTTGTCAGGGCCGATCCCAGATGTCGGCTTTGAGAGGGACCATGCTGCAGTGTAATTTAGCTCTGGGGCTGCTTCCACATTACCTCCCTCATCTCTCTCTCTTTCTCTCTTAGCTCACCCCCCCCCCCCCCCCCCCCAACAGCCCAGGCCCAAGCACATACAGAGTTACAGCCAACCATGAGCCATAGGCAGGGCCGGATTAATGCAGGGGCTTACCAGGGCTGAAGCCCCTGGGCCCAGTAACTTTGAGTACACAAACTCAACACACAGGATTGTCATGGCACACTGCAGTGATTTGGAAGCCAATTCTTAAGCCTCAGTTTGCATATTATTTGTGTACTATAACAAAAGGGAAAAAATGTATATATATATTTTTTTTTTTATTATTTAATAAAGGAAATATATACTGCATATGTTATATAATGTACTGTATATATTTTTACTGCAACCGCTAACCACAGGAGCCCGCTCTCAATGAGTATAGATAGCCTGTTGCAGCCTGCTGCCGCTCTGCTAATCATCAGATGGGGAGAGGAGAGGATGTATGGGCCCAGTGGGTAACTGTGGGCCCCCGACCTCCAGAGATTACATTAAAATGAACTGCATAATAAATAAATGTGACTGACCAATTGTGTGAGTTGGGGGCTTGGCCCAAGCCTGCAAGGTACATTGTTTTATCCAACCACAGGAGCCCACTCTCAATGTTCAAAATACACCAGCGATCATCATTTAGCCACAGAGGATCAATAGTTTATAAAAAAAATACCTGTTGACTAAGTTGTATCACAAACACATACAGGTATCTGCCAAAATCAAGGAAATATCAACATAAAGTGTCTTAAAAGGTGTTGAGCCACCAGGAGCTGAGGAACAGCTTCAATGCTCCTTGGCATAGAGTCTACAAGCGGACCTAAACCAGATCAAATGCACCCCACACCATATACTTTGTATTTTTTATTTAATTAACTAGGAAATTCGGTTAAGAAAAAAATATTATTTACAAGGGCAGCCTAGGAACAGGCCTTGTCCAGGGGCAAAACAACACATTTTTATCTTGTCAGGTCAGGGATTTGATCCAGCAACCTTTCAGTTACTGGCCCAACACTCTAACCTACCTGCTGGTTACTGGCCCAACACTCTAACCTACCTGCTGGTAACTGACCCAACACTCTAACCTACCTGATGGTTACTGGCCCAACACTCTAACCTACCTGCTGGTAACTGACCCAACACTCTAACCTACCTGATGGTTACTGGCCCAACACTCTAACCACTAGGATACCTGCTGGTTATTGGCCCAATGCTCTTACCACAAGGCTATCTGCTGGTTACTGGCCCAACGCTCTAACCACTAGGCTACCTGGTGGTTACTGGCCCAACGCTCTAACCACTAGGCTACCTGGTGGTTACTGGCCCAACACTCTAACCACTAGGCTACCTGCTGGTTACTGGCCCAACGCTCTAACCACTAGGCTACCTGCTGGTTACAGGCCCAATGCTCTAACCACTAGGCTACCTGCTGGTTATTGGCCCAATGCTCTAACCACTAGGCTACCTGCTGGTTACTGGCCTAATGCTCTAATCACTAGGCTATCTGCTGGTTTTTGGCCCAATGCTCTAACCACTAGGCTACCTGCCGCCCCCTGCCATATCCCTCCTTTACTCACGTGTTTCCTATATTTTGGCAGTTACCGGTATGCCTATAGTCAGGAAGGCATCAGCTTGGGCAGCATGAGCACCAAATATACAGCTTGTTGTGTTGTGGCCATTGACATACAATCCATAGAAGGGGTTTGTAACCTCTGACCCTGGCAATTTGACTGTTAAACTCATGGGTACACTGGCAATGGATGCCAGCTCTGACTTGAATGGGAACAGTTGTCTCTGGATTATATTTCTATGGCTGGTTGCAGCTGTCGGTTTGCTTTTTACAGATTTCAAAATAAAATCGCAGGAAAAAGTTTGGAAACCAAATGCTTACTGTCTGTAGAACCAATATAAACCATTTTGTCCTCAACAACTCCCAATCTGTAGCTAACAGCAGCACTGTTTTTCAACAAGTATATCCCAGTGGAGGCCCAATGCCTTGTGGATCACTAGCTCCTCCCTGATGCCCTCACAGCTCCGTAGTCTCTCCCCTGGGACATCTGATCTCTCTGCATTACCTTATGATAATGACAACTAACTGCCCCGTAGTCTCTCCCCTGGGACATCTGATCGCTCTGATTACCTTATGATAATGACAACTAACTGCCCCGTAGTCTCTCCCCTGGGACATCTGATCGCTCTGCATTACCTTATGATAATGACAACGAACTGCCCCGTAGTCTCTCCTCTGGGATATCTGATCGCTCGGCATTACCTTATGATAATGACAACAAACTGCCCCGTAGTCTCTCCTCTGGGACATCTGATCTCTCTGCATTACCTTATGATAATGACAACTAACTGCCCCGTAGTCTCTCCTCTGGGATATCTGATCGCTCTGCATTACCTTATGATAATGACAACGAACTGCCCCGTAGTCTCTCCTCTGGGATATCTGACAGATGTGGGTTAGGGGCACAGATAGGACTAGAATGTACAGCCAAGATGAAGACTCTGCCCATGTCCACATTTTCCTCTCTGTTCGTCACGACCATGGCCCACTGATTATACTTAGTTATTCTCTGGAAAACGTTGTTTAAAGGACCATGTAATTACCATTATGGTATAGTCCTATTATTAGAACGACAGAATAGGATAAAGCCAAAGCTAATATGCACAAATATGCTAGCTGAGATGTAAATAGAGGAGGCATTAGCCAGACAGAAGGACAGACGGACGGAACGTCAGATGGACGGAGGGACCGAAAGATAGATGGACAGATAAGCAGAGAGATAAACGGACAGATAAACAGATAGACAAGGAAGTATGTAGCTCTGTCTCATCAGACAGCCCCAGAGTTCACAGCCTTCGCCTCAGATCCCTCTTCCTCTTCCTGCTCAGAGAGCAAGCCAGACGGCAACAGGAAATTGGGGGGCGTTTGGGCAACGGTCTCGCCTTTGACCCCTGAGCTGCCGTGCACCCTGCCTTTGAAGTCAAGAGGGAGAATCACAAGCAATTACTGGTGATATAAAGCACATTCTCTGGAAGGCCCAGCCCATGCTGTGAACAGGACAGGAGGACTTTTACTGGTCTGGGGGATGGGAGAAGTGGAGGTTTGTTTGACATCCTCTCATAGTGCCCTGTAAGTCAATCCTTTTGGGAATACAGCCTTTTAGAGTATACACTGGTTGGAACTGATGCAATACAACCATTGGATGGTTCCAGGCCTTGTCTATACTTGTAGCTCCAACAGACATTGTTGCTAAATTGGAAATAACATTTTACATGGAAATGTTCAACTGTTCCTGGCCGTATTGTAGAACTTTGGAATGAACATTCTGTCTGACTCTGCATCCAAGAGCACAGGGTGTCTGGCGCTAAGCACAAAACATACACGTTAACTCTCTTTCCCTCTCTATCACTACATATTTATTTATCACTCTTTCCCCCTCCTTCCTAAAGGCATATGTACAGCGGCTCGAGAAGCCGGACTCATACATCCCTATCTCTGGCATCACCACTGCCTCACGGCAGAGCTTTCTACATCCTGAGGGTGGATGGACCCTGATCGCCCTCACACCATGGCTTTAAAAGGAAGCTGAAGAGGACACGCCCCTCACCCCCTCTGCACTTGACTCTGTGGGAGAGAGAGAAGGAGGGGGCAGGGGGTTATGTCCTTGAGGCACTGAGGGTCTTAAAGGATCTCCCCCAGTCAGTCTCAGTCAGTCTCGGTGGCAAATGTCTCAGCCTTCTCTGGGATTGTCACCTCCATTTTACATCTCTCTACTTTGCGCCTCACCGCCCGCCTCCCCATCTGTTGCAGACCCTGTGAGAACAAAATAGTTAGGAAGCTAGCCGGCAACTGTTGCTGTCTGTCACAGTCTAGCTGCAGTGGTAGGAGGAAATGTACAGAGAGCCCTGGGTGTTAAGGTGCCATGGCTGTTAATAAAGTTATTTTATGATTTCCGGTGTTGTAAATCCATATAGGCCTATCAACTTCTTGGTTATTTTTTAACTTCCTGTGTTTGTGTGGTGCACTGCTGCCTAGCTTAGCTGTTAGCGGTTTTGCCAACAACACGTAATGTACTCAGTGATAAATGACTGACATCGTTCTGTAATGGAAATCATGTATGAAACAGGAAGCTGTGAGAAATGGACTGATGACGTCATTTTAATGCATTTTAAAAGACAGAAGCCTTGGAAAAACAAGATAGCTAGTTGTTTAAACTAGCACAACACAGATGCTAGTTCAGACAGCTTAGCCTAGTTGACCTTTAGTCTATTCTCATAAAGTAGCTCTCTAGACTCAATGAAATTGAAAATCCTTTCTGTACGGAGGTAGCTTGAACTTTGATGATTGCACATACAAGGCAACCGGCACCATGGTGACATGTGTATCAAAAATCCAGAAACCAACGTTTACATAGAGTCCGTGTTCACGCTTACGTTTCTATATAATATGAGATTGAAGGATCTCTTTGGCTTTGACATGTGATGAGCAGTAGATTAGCAGCTCTCCCTGATCACCGTGTCTGTTCCCCATGAGGTCATAGCAGCTCTCCCTGATCACCGTGTCTGTTCCCCATGAGGCCGTAGCAGCTCTCCCTGATCACCGTGTCTGTTCCCCATGAGGCCGTAGCAGCTCTCCCTGATCACCATGTCTGTTCCCCATGAGGTCATAGCAGCTCTCCCTGATCACCTTGTCTGTTCTCCATGAGGCCATAGCAGCTCTTCCTGATCACCGTGTCTGATCCCCATGAGGCCACCTGGAACCTGTGAGTCATAAGGACAAACAGGGTTTTTCGAACCTCTTTTAACACGGCCCATCTCAGAACTCCTCAAGGCATACGCAATCAGTGAATAGTATCTTATGCTAACCCTGCTTTGTGTGGAGAGTTGATATTTCATTGACAATGAGTCCTCCCTTTTTCTCTGTACCCACATTGTCTCTCTCTCTCTCTCTCTCTCTCTCTCTCTCTCTCTCTCTCTCTCTCTCTCTCTCTCTCTCTCTCTCTCTCTCTCTCTCTCTCTCTCTCTATCTCTCTCTAGCTTTATATATTTCTCAGTGCAAACATGACAGCTATAGTGTCAGCCTAGTGTGGTATAGGTCCTCCCCTGAATGAATCAACAACAAAAAAACTTCCGCTGGAAAGCAGGAATTCCAAGTATTCCCCACAGTCCCGGTGTGCTTCTGTCAAACCAGCGTCTGGTGCTGGGCCAAGACAGAGAGACACAGTATAGCTCATGGTATCAGGTAGTTTTACACACAACCGCACATAAAACATACATACACACACAGAAAAACAAACATACACAAACACACATACGTTTACCACACACACCCACAGGCAGATACGCATGACCACAAGCATACTAAAACATCCTGCACACATTTATGAAACTCACACACACACACACACACACACACACACACACACACACACACACACACACACACACACACACACACACACACACACACACACACACACACACACACACACACACAGACACACACACACACACACACACACACACACACACACACTGGGGAAGGCAAAGAAAGATAAGAACAGAGGCCATGTTGACAGCAGGTCTATTGACCTCCTGAGTCCGGCAGCTCAGTTCCTGTGTTGTATTGTCCCAGAACTCTACTTGGAGCCTGGAGCAGCCCTTTATCAGCTCTCTGACTGCCACTATAAACACACACACACACACACACACACACAGAAATTCAAACACACACGCACACACGAATGCAAACACACACACACAAACCGGCAACCTTTTGCACAGCCCCCTTCAGCCAGCATTCCAAGCCTGAAATCCCTCCAAAGAAAGAAATATGGCTGTATTCATTTCTTCTTCCCTTCCCCTACTCCTAACTCTGAGGATTGAGGAAAGGTTATTGTGGGTCTTTGTTAAGGTTACTACAAGCTTCACTCCGTTGATCTACTTGCAACGTGGGTGGAGGGGGATTTTTTGGGAGTAGCGGGCACCTTTCAGTAACAATGCAATCAGATTCACAAGGGGGCGATAGCAACGTTTTTACATTTGGTCTTTTCATTTAGCTTTCCCTTGCTAGTAGTAGCTAGCTATCAGCCTGGCTAGCTGGCTTTAGCCTGGCTAAAAACATAGCAAGCTAGCTAACCTTTTTAGCTTCCCACATTCTCCATGTAAAAGAATTAGATTTATAATAAAAGAATATGCCCTGGCAAATATTCTTATACTTGTCGGTGTAACCTAAAAAACATAATCCCCGTTTGATATGCTGCTTGTGTATTCATTCCCATATTAGCTAAAAATAGAACGCCATACTGTTTTGGTCACAGAGAAAAAAGGCTATCTATAAAAAAGGCTAACTTTTTTTCCCTTTTTTTCACTTCACAATAGCCTGGAATCACTAGTTATTACTTTTTGGGTGGATTCTTGTTGTTTGGTTTACTGTTTGAACAGTCACTGAGATTATATTTGGTTATCAATGCAAATAGCCTATATAGCCTTGAGATCAGATCAAGGAACAAAGCGACAACACTGCTTCCACAGCTGCGGAAGGAATGATACATCTACAAAAGTACATATTATTTGTGATGAAAAATGACACACCGAATCTTGGTCTGCGTAGAGCTTGTAATAAGCTTCTTCTTCATCTTTTTTTGCAGTCGCGCTGCACAGGTGATCAAATCTTACAAAGCCTGGATAGGTGTTCAACAGGAACCACATTGATTTGATACAGCGATCTTCTGAGATGAGCAGAGCGACTGCAAAAAAGACGACCTGGAAAGCCACCAACATCTATTGCTCTGTGGTAGGGCCCTTGGTTCCTTGAAGGTCGTCTTTGAAGGCCACTTGCATCTTACAGCCCTCTAACAGACAAAGTACTGTCTTACAGCCCTCTAACAGATACAGTACTGTCTTACAGCCCTCTAACAGATACAGTACTGTCTTACAGCCCTCTAACAGATACAGTACTGTCTTACAGCCCTCTAACAGATGCAGTACTGTCTTAAAGCCCTCTAGCAGATACAGTACTGTCTTACAGCCCTCTAACAGATACAGTACTGTCTTACAGCCCTCTAACAGATACAGTACTGTCTTACAGCCCTCTAACAGATGCAGTACTGTCTTACAGCCCTCTAACAGACAAAGTACTGTCTTACAGCCCTCTAACAGATACAGTACTGTCTTACAGCCCTCTAACAGATGCAGTACTGTCTTACAGCCCTCTAACAGATACAGTACTGTCTTACAGCCCTCTAACAGATACAGTACTGTCTTACAGCCCTCTAACAGATACAGTACTGTCTTACAGCCCTCTAACAGATGCAGTACTGTCTTACAGCCCTCTAACAGATACAGTACTGTCTTACAGCCCTCTAACAGATACAGTACTGTCTTACAGCCCTCTAACAGATACAGTACTGTCTTACAGCCCTCTAACAGATACAGTACTGTCTTACAGCCCTCTAACAGATACAATACTGTCTTACAGCCCTCTAACCGACACAGTACTGTCTTACAGCCCTCTAACAGATGCAGTACTGTCTTTACAGCCCTCTAACAGATACAGTACTGTCTTACAGCCCTCTAACAGATACAGTACTGTCTTACAGCCCTCTCACAGATACAGTACTGTCTTTACAGCCCTCTAACAGATACAGTACTGTCTTACAGCCCTCTAACAGATGCAATACTGTCTTACAGTCCTCCAACAGACACAGTACTGTCTTACAGCCCTCTAACAGATACAGTACTGTCTTACAGTCATCTAACAGACACAGTACTGTCTTACAGCCCTCTAACAGATACAGTACTGTCTTACAGCCCTCTAACAGATACAGTACTGTCTTACAGTCCTCTACAATTACAGTACTGTCTTACAGCCCTCTAACAGATACAGTACTGTCTTACAGCCCTCTAACAGATACAGTACTGTTTTGCAGCCCTCTAACAGATACAGTACAGTCTTACAGCCCTCTAACAGATACAGTACTGTCTTACAGCCCTCTAACCGACACAGTACTGTCTTACAGCCCTCTAACAGATGCAGTACTGTCTTTACAGCCCTCTAACAGATACAGTACTGTTTTGCAGCCCTCTAACAGATGCAGTACTGTCTTACAGCCCTCTCACAGATACAGTACTGTCTTTACAGCCCTCTAACAGATACAGTACTGTCTTACAGCCCTCTAACAGATACAGTACTGTCTTACAGCCCTCTAACAGATACAGTACTGTCTTACAGCCCTCTAACAGATACAGTACTGTCTTACAGCCCTCTAACCGACACAGTACTGTCTTACAGCCCTCTAACAGATGCAGTACTGTCTTTACAGCCCTCTAACAGATACAGTACTGTCTTTACAGCCCTCTAACAGATACAGTACTGTCTTTACAGCCCTCTAACAGATGCAGTACTGTCTTACAGCCCTCTAACAGATGCAGTACTGTCTTTACAGCCCTCTAACAGATACAGTACTGTTTTGCAGCCCTCTAACAGATACAGTACAGTCTTACAGCCCTCTAACAGATACAGTACTGTCTTACAGCCCTCTAACAGATACAGTACTGTCTTACAGCCCTCTAACAGATACAGTACTGTCTTACAGCCCTCTAACAGACACAGTACTGTCGTACAGCCCTCTAACAGACACAGTACTGTCTTACAGCCCTCTAACAGATACAGTACTGTCTTACAGCCCTCTAACAGATACAGTACTGTCTTTACAGCCCTCTAACAGATACAGTACTGTCTTACAGCCCTCTAACAGACACAGTACTGTCTTACAGCCCTCTAACAGACAGATACAGCACTGTCTTACAGCCCTCTAACAGATACAATACTGTCTTACAGCCCTCTAACAGATACAGTACTGTCTTACAGCCCTCTAACAGATACAGTACTGTCTTACAGCCCTCTAACAGATACAGTACTGTCTTACAGCCCTCTAACAGATACAGTACTGTCTTACAGCCCTCTAACCGACACAGTACTGTCTTACAGCCCTCTAACAGATGCAGTACTGTCTTTACAGCCCTCTAACAGATACAGTACTGTCTTACAGCCCTCTAACAGATACAGTACTGTCTTACAGCCCTCTAACAGACACAGTACTGTCTTACAGTCCTCTAACAGATACAGTACTGTCTTACAGCCCTCTAACAGATACAGTACTGTCTTACAGCCCTCTAACAGACACAGTACTGTCTTACAGTCCTCTAACAGATACAGTACTGTCTTACAGCCCTCTAACAGATACAGTACTGTCTTTACAGCCCTCTAACAGATACAGTACTGTCTTACAGCCCTCTAACAGACACAGTACTGTCTTACAGCCCTCTAACAGACAGATACAGCACTGTCTTACAGCCCTCTAACAGATACAATACTGTCTTACAGCCCTCTAACAGATACAGTACTGTCTTACAGCCCTCTAACAGATACAGTACTGTCTTACAGCCCTCTAACAGATACAGTACTGTCTTACAGCCCTCTAACAGATACAGTACTGTCTTACAGCCCTCTAACAGATACAGTACTGTCTTACAGCCCTCTAACCGACACAGTACTGTCTTACAGCCCTCTAACAGATGCAGTACTGTCTTTACAGCCCTCTAACAGATACAGTACTGTCTTACAGCCCTCTAACAGATACAGTACTGTCTTACAGCCCTCTAACAGACACAGTACTGTCTTACAGTCCTCTAACAGATACAGTACTGTCTTACAGCCCTCTAACAGATACAGTACTGTCTTACAGCCCTCTAACAGACACAGTGATGTCTTGCAATGAAACAAAAGATAAACACTGAAAGTATTTACAGTGTTACTTATAATTTACCTTAGAAGCCATTAATACAATTGAAAATGTACTTTTGTAGTCTGATGGAAAGACTCATAGCTCTGGGAGACAGTAGTCTGATGGAAAGACTCATAACTCTGGGAGACAGTTGTCTGATGGAAAGACTCATAGCTCTGGGAGACAGTAGTCTGATGGAAAGACTCATAGCTACGGGAGACAGTAGTTTGATTAAAAGACTCATAGCTACGGGAGACAGTAGTTTGATTGAAAGACTCATAGCTACGGGAGACAGTAGTTTGATTGAAAGACTCATAGCTACGGGAGACAGTAGTTGGATTGAAAGACTCATAGCTACGGGAGACAGTAGTTTGATTGAAAGACTCATAGCTACGGGAGACAGTAGTTTGATTGAAAGACTCATAGCTCTGGGAGACAGTAGTTTGATTGAAAGACTCATAGCTCTGGGAGACAGTAGTCTGATCATAATTAACATACAGTAGCAGCACTGTCCTAATGTCAAAAAACAGTCAAAAAGTACAATAGATATCTATATCTGGATCTGGATCTATATCTGGATCTAGATCTGGATTTATATCTGGATCTGGATCTATAACTGGATCTGGATCTACATCTGGATCTATAGATCCAGATCCAGATGTAGATCCAGATCAAGATATAGATCCAGATATAGATCCACATATAGATGTAGATCCAGATATAGATCCAGATATAGATCCAGATCCAGATATAGCTCCAGATCCAGATATAGCTCCAGATCCAGATATAGTTCCAGATCCAGATGTGGATCTAGATCCAGATCCAGATATAGATCCAGATCCAGATGTTGATCCAGATATAGATCTAGATCCAGATGTAGATCCAGATATAGATCCAGATCAAGATCCAGATGTAGATCCAGATCTAGATGTTGATCCAGATATAGATCTAGATCCAGATGTAGATCCAGATATAGAACCAGATCAAGATGGAATACTTATGTCATGCAATAAAATGCAAATGAATTACTTAAAAATCATACAATGTGATTTTCTGGATTTTTGTTTTAGATTCCGTCTCTCACAGAAGAAGTGTACCTATGATAAAAAATTACAGACCTCTACATGCTTTGTAAGTAGGAAAAACCTGCAAAATCGGCAGTGTATCAAATACTTGTTCTCCCCACTGTACATCTGGATCTATATCTGGATCTTGATCTTGATCTCTAACTGGATCTGGATCTATATCTGGATCTGGATCTTGATCTATATCTGGATTTTGATCTGGATCTATATCTGGATCTACATCTGGATCTATATCTGGATTTTGATCTGGATCTATATCTGGATCTACATCTGGATCTATATCTGGATCTTGATCTTGATCTCTAACTGGATCTGGATTTTGATCTGGATCTATATCTGGATCTGGATCTATATCTGGATCTATATCTGGATCTGGATCTATATCTGGATTTACATCTGGAGCTGGATCTATATCTGGATCTATATCTGGATCTACATCTGGATCTATATCTATATCTGGATCTGGATCTTGACTGACTATTTGCACTGAAGAGTACAAGGTTTGTAGTTCCGAGATATGAACTATTCCACATAAAAGGCCTGCACAATATAAATATCCCAGCATGATCATTTGCAGAAGGGACATCTGATCCATGTTCTTCCTCTAAACCTCTGAGTGGGGCACGTTGTATTGGATTATTTCATTATTGCTATGATTCAGCACTTGTGAATCCACCTCTCTGGTATGGGTTAGGGTCAGCCTCTGTGTTCACTACCTAGCAGCCATACTCACACAGACCAGAGGTCACAGGTCATACGTCTTATGGGTCATTGATGTGTGTGTGTGTGTGTGTGGTTTGTTTTTACTCTCCTTGTGGGGAACAGAAGGATAGTAAAAGGATAGTAAAACACAGAAAAATAGCTGGTCCCCACAAAGGAAAAAGGCTTTTTTAGGTTTAGGGGTTAAGCTCTGTGTGTTTGTGTGTGTGTGTGTGTGTGTGTGTGTGTGTGTGTGTGTGTGTGTGTGTGTGTGTGTGTGTGTGTGTGTGTGTGTGTGTGTGTGTGTGTGTGTGTGTGTGTGTGTGTGTGTGTGTGTGTGTGTGTGTGTGTGTGTGTGTGTGTGTTTGTGTGTGTTTGTGTGTGTGAGTGAGTGTCTGCATTCGTGAGAGGCCATATCTCTACTGTGGGCGCCTGCTGTGTCAGCCAGCCAGAAAGAGAACGAGAGAGAGAGATGTGTGTGTTTGTGTGTGGAGTCAGTGCTCTTATCTCCCGCCTGTACTGACGCCACTCTCTTCCTGTCTCCAATCTGCACTTCTGATTTCTCCTCTCTCTCTCTCTCTCTCTCCTCTTTCTCCTTTCTCTCCAGACCTCTCTCTCTCTCTCTCTCTTCAGACCTCCTCTCCCCAGCCAGCCAGCCCGCATGGCTACCCAACCAGTCAGTCAGCCAGACAGCCAGCCCTCATGACTCCCCAGTTCCTACTCTCTCGTTTTAGAAGAGGTTTTTCTTCCCCTCTGAAAAGATTAGATGTAGGATACTGGGCTTTTCCAACGTCATAGGGTGCAGCCCTCACCCTAGACGGCCACCAGCTAGTGAGATTGTTGTTGTCAGGACACTAAAGGATGGGAGCTGAGGGACACAACAGTGACGCAGTGAAACACTTACGCACATACTGTACACTGTACAGAAATGTATTCTCATTCACACTGCACCTGGACCCATTCTCTACAAAACCTCAATCTAATGTCTCTATACATATACAAAATGATTATCCAACAACGGAACATACATGGATGAAAAGCCACTCAGTGCAGATAATGTGCAACCTAGCACAGCAGACGACCGAATTGGGAAAAGTTAAATGTGCCCGAATAACATGGGCGGTAAGCAAATAACTCAAATGTTCATAATATCACACTTTACATCATGAAGAGAATACTGCGTGTCTGCTGGTTGAAATGGGGACAGCAAAGCCTGTTGGACAGTATGTGTAGATGGAGAAGTGCCTGTTCCAACCCCTCTGGTTCTGTCCCAGTATGAGTCTGGCAAGGGAGAGGATTGGGCCTGGCCTACTCTGTCACAAAGTCATGGAATATTCACTCACAAACTGGGACACAATGTCCATGGTAGATATACTGTTCCAAGGGGTTGAGACTTTTGTTGAACTGTGGTCTGTGACTAAAATGAGGTTACTCACCAGACAAGCGTGTGTTTGGAGTCAGGACAAAGTATGAATTTGTCATCATACCTCTGATTTCCCATTATGGCACCATGCAGAATATTTTCACAATATAACTTTGCAATGCAACACAAATAAACTTTCAATTTACAGTTTCATCAAGGGTAGTGCATTCCACAAATCTTTCTCAGTGCATTCTATGAATCCATCCTCTGTCAGAAAGAATATTGACACAACAAACCATAGCACAACATGTCTCCCCCTGTTCGTTCTGTGTAATGACCTACGTAGTTGTGAACGTGTGGTTTTCCATGAAAGTCCATGTCCGCTCTCAGCCTATGGCCGGTTGTAGTGTGGCGCCATGTTATGCACGACACCACTGCAGCCAGGAACAGCAAGGGACAGGCTCTATCACATAGGGTCCTTTCCTCTTCCTTTGTTTTGGCCCTGTTTCCTTCCTCGTTTTCTTACATACTGTTCCCCCCTGATGGAAGTCTAAACAGACACTTGTTTTGAAAGCAAACAAACTAACAAGTATAAGGTCCTAGAACTTGGCCCTTGGGGAGAAAGGCCTAAAGACGTGTGGTGGAGGAGGGTGGAGGAGGAGGATGAGGAAGAGGAGAAGGAAGAGGAAGAGGAGGACGAGGAGGAAGAGGAGGAGGAAGAGGACGAGGAGGAAGAGGAGGACGAGGAAGTGGAAGAGGAGGAGGAGGATGAGGAAGAGGACCAGGAAGAGGAAGATGAGGAGGAGGAAGAGGAAGATGAGGAGGAAGAGGAAGAGGAGGAGCAGGAGGAGGAGGAAAAGAGGAAAGGAGAGAATGATGGATTAAAACAGTAAACCATTTGATCCACCAGATGTGGCTGTAAGAGGTGCGTTGTTTATCCTCTGAAATGTTTACATCCTGGATTATATTCATGAAACATTGAAAGGCATTTTGGCTCAATATTGAACACTTGAATTCACAATTGAACGGTTCACAAGAGAACATTTGTGAACATTAATGTTTGCTATAGTGGGATAAATGTAAACTAAAACACACTCACGAACGATTCTTAACACTCTCATGAGCTCTACCTAAATATTCATACATGTCAATGTCAACAAATGGCTTTGGTGCATCACTCACTGCATAATATACATCAACCTGTGTGTGGTTGTGGACTCCGCTAATGCCGCTATTAGAAATTATGAATGTTTGCTTATTTAGCGCTCAATTCTGGAGCTCCACCAGGGATAATTTTAAATCCCTTCACCTTTTCTAACATTTAAAATCCCCCCTCCTCCTCTCCTTCTCCCTACCTCTCGTGCTATTTAGACATGTAATGGAAATCCTTAATGAATACTTCATTTCCAGGAAACACTGGTGTCCTGTCACAAGAGTGTTTTTCATTCATTGCCGACTCCCTCTTTTAAAATGGAGGGAAGCAAGGAAGAGAGGGAATAGTGATAAACGAGTAGGAGGACCAGCCAGTTGGCCTCACCCCAAAGCGCGGGTCGGTCCCGTGAAAGAGAGGAAGAAAAATAAATAAACGGAGGGGGGAAAAAGAGCGTGGAAAGTCATTAGGCTTGAAAGTTGAGTGCCGTTTCAAAGGGACGGGACAGCATTAGTGTTGAACTGTGAGTGAAGGGAGCAGAGCGGCTCCTGATTGGGCCTTCCCTCTCATTAATATCGCTCTTCGCTGTATGTCTCAGTCCAGCTGACATGAGAAGTGTGGGCTAGATGGAGAACCCAAATACTGTAGATAGTAGAAAGGTACTGTAGATACTACTGTATTGTAGCTCAGTAGAAAGGTACTGTAGATTCTACTGTACTGTAGCTCAGTAGAAAGGTACTGTAGATTCTACTGTACTGTAACTCAGTAGAAAGGTACTATAGACACTACTGTACTGTAGCTCAGCAGAAAGGTACTGTAGGCCTCCTGAGTGGTCTAAGACACTGCATCACAGTGCTAGCTGTGCCACTAGAGATTCTGGGTTCGAGTCCAGGCTCTGTCGCTACTGGCCGTGACCAGGAGACCCATGGGGCGGCGCACAATTGGCCCAGCGTCGTCCGGGTTAGGGGAGGGTTTGGCCGGCAGGGATGTCCTTGTCCCATCGCGCACTAGCGACTCCTGTGGCGGGCCGGGCTCAGTGCACGCTGACACGGTCGCCAGGCGTACGGTGTTTCCTCCGTGTTAAGTGGGCATTGTGTCAAGAAGCAGTGCGGCTTGGTTGGGTTGTGTTTCGGAGGACGCACGGCTCTCGACCTTCGCCTCTCCCGAGTCCGCACGGGAGTTGCAGCGATGAGACAAGGCTGTAACTACCAATTGGATACCACGGAATTGGGTAAAAAAAGGGGTAAAAAAAATACTAAAAGAAAGGTACTGTAGATTCTACTGTACTGTAGCTTAGCAGAAAGGTACTGTAGATACTACTGTATTGTAGAAAGGTACTGTAGATTCTACTGTATTGTAGAAAGGTACTGTAGATTCTACTGTATTGTAGAAAGGTACTGTAGATTCTACTGTACTGTAGATTAGCAGAAAGGTACTGTAGATACTACTGTATTGTAGAAAGGTACTGTAGATTCTACTGTATTGTAGATAACTACTGTAGATTCTACTGTACTGTAGCTTAGCAGAAAGGTACTGTAGATACTACCGTATTGTAGAAAGGTACTGTAGATTCTACTATACTGTAGCTTAGCAGAAAGGTACTGTAGATACTACCGTATTGTAGAAAGGTACTGTAGATTCTACTGTACTGTAGCTTAGCAGAAAGGTACTGTAGATACTACCGTATTGTAGAAAGGTACTGTAGATTCTACTATACTGTAGCTTAGCAGAAAGGTACTGTAGATACTACCGTATTGTAGATAACTACTGTAGATTCTACTGTACTGTAGCTTAGCAGAAAGGTACTGTAGATTATACTGTATTGTAGAAAGGTACTGTAGATTCTACTGTACTGTAGATAACTACGGTAGCTACTACTGTACTGTAGCTCAGTAGAAAGGTACTGTAGATTCTACTGTATTGTAGAAAGGTACTGTAGATTCTACTGTACTGTAGATAACTACGGTAGCTACTACTGTACTGTAGCTCAGTAGAAAGGTACTGTAGATTCTACTGTACTGTAGCTCAGTAGAAAGGTACTGTAGATTATACTGTACTGTAGCTCAGTAGACAGGTACTGTAGATTCAACTTTACTGTAGCCAGAGTATGAGTGGAGTTGAGCGGTCGGAAATCGTGCTCATCGCTCATGAAGCGGTGCCTGGCGCTCCAGTACTTTCCAACCTCTCTGCTAAAAAAAACTGTGCTCCGAATTCACTCCATTCATTAAGATCACAATTTAACCAACACCCATTGTTTTGTGACAACCTGGACCTAACACTTGGTTTTGAAGTATTGAAACCAAACCATATGATTTGAATGAAAAGTATTTTAAATAAACATGAAAAGGTGAATGTAAGAAGTTCTCATAATTTCAAATAGTCTCTATGTCATAGTTAACATCATAGAAACACTTTAAATAGGTCAGGACCCAGACAGGGAGCCTAAGAATATGAATTATTTAAGCTATATTATTTCAATTATTTCAAGGCTATAGCCTACAAAGAAACACATTGTGAAGCATTAGCGAGTGTGATACACTAGGCTGGTAGGGAGTCATAGACATTAAGCGCTCAGCATTTAAACAACATTTTGTTGTATTAAATCATTATAGTCTATAAATTGCGCATATAGGCTGTGACTTAGAATGAAATACAAATTCAACTAAAAATGCCTTATTAGGATCAGTCAACAGTGCCTTTTGAATTCATTTCTAGAAACACCAGTGTGGCCAGAGTCTGTGGATTCAGGCTCATGCGATGGTGCCTGGAGAGCAGGCCAGCAGGGGAGAATATCTTCTCTGCGCTTGCAGAGCCACTGGGAATGCTAAACACCCTTTTGGCCACTCTTGCCAGGCTGGGCAGGGATGCAGAGTTCTTTTTTTAATACAGACTATACAGTATATACACCCCTTCATATTAGTGGATTTGGCTATTTCAGCCACACCCGTTGCTGACAGGTGTATAAAATCGAGCACACAGCCATGCAATCTCCATAGACAAACACTGGCAGTCGAATGGCCTTACTGAAGAGCTCAGTGGCTTTCAACGTGGCACCGTCATAGGATGCTACCTTTCCAACAAGTCAGTTTGTAAAATTTCAAACCTGCTAGAGCTTCCCTGGTCGACTGTAAGTGCTGTTATGGAAACGTCCAGGAGGAACAACGGCTCAGCCGCGAAGTGGTCAGCCACACAAGCACACAACGGGACAGCCGAGTGCTGAAGCGTGTAAAAAATAATCTGTCCTCGGTTGCAACACTCACTACCGAGTTCCAAACTGCCTCTGGAAGCAAGCTTCAAGAAATGGGTTTCCATGACCAAGCAGCCTCACACAGGCCTAAGATCATGCGCAATGCCAAGCGTCAGCTGGAGAGTGTAAAGCTCGCCACCATTGGACTCTGGAGCAGTGGAAACACATTCTCTGCAGTGATGAATTACGCTTCACCATCTGGCAGTCCAACGGACACATCTGGATTTGGCGGTTGCCAGGAGAACGCTACCTGCCCGAATGCAAAGTGACAACTGTAAAGGTTGGTGGAGGATGAATAATGGTCTGGGTCTGTTTTTTATGGTTTGGGCTAGGCCCCTTAGTTCCGGTGAAGGGAAATCTTAACGCTATAGCATACAATGACATTCTAGACAATTCCGTGCTTCCAACTTTGTGGCAAAATTTTGGGGAAGGCCCTCTCCTGTTTCATCATGACAATTCCCCAGTGCACAATGCGAGTTACATACAGAAATGGTTTGTTGAGATCGGTGTGGAAGAACTTAACTGGCCTGCACAGAGCCCTGACCTTAACCCCATCGAACGCCTTTGGGATGAATTGGACCACAGACTGTGAGCCAGGCCTAATTGCTCTAACATCAGTACCCGACCTCACTAATGCTCTTGAGGTTGAATGGAAGCAAATCCCAGGTACTGTAGATACCACTGCTGGGCGCAAGGTACTGTACAGTTCCATAGAAATGGAATGGAAAGATACTACTGTACTGTAGCGCAGTAGAAAGGTACTGTAGATACTACTGTATTGTAGCTCAGTAGAAAGGTACTATAAATACTACTGTATTGTAGCTCAGTAGAAAGCTACTGTAGATACTACTGTATTGTAGCTCTATAGAAAGGTACTATAAATACTACTGTATTGTAGCTCAGTAGAAAGGTACTGTAGATACTACTGTATTGTAGCTCAGTAGAAAGGTACTATAGATACTATTGTATTGTAGCTCAGTAGAAAGGTACTATAGATACTACTGTACTGTAGCTCAGTAGAAAGGTACTATAGATAGAAGATCTCAAGGTAGACAATTTCCATGACAAACACATCTAGGATTGGTTCTCTTTTCTCAATCAGCCAATATCCAGACCCCAAACATGTAAACTCGCTAGCTGGCTAAAGTGGTTCATGTTTGGCAGGCCGTCTTCACAGAGATTCCTATGGTCCAAGATTAAGAGTTGCTGGCATTTATCCAGTTGTCTGGCCCCACATTATCTTCAACACCCCGGACAGCATGTTTTCATAAGGAGGCTCCTTGTCTAGCCAGGACCCAGGGGGGTTTTGTGTGTGTGTGTGTGTGTGTGTGTGTGTGTGTGTGTGTGTGTGTGTGTGTGTGTGTGTGTGTGTGTGTGTGTGTGTGTGTGTGTGTGTGTGTGTGTGTGTGTGTTTGTGTGTGTGTTTGTGTGTGTGTGCGTGCGTGCGTGTGTGTGTGTGTGTGTGTGTGTGTGTGTGTGTGTGTGTGTGTGTGTGTGTGTGTGTGTGTGTGTGTGTGTGTGTGTGTGTGTGTGTGTGTGTGTGTGTGTGTGTGTGTGTGTCAGGGAGCTTGGTGAGGAGTTGAGTACACTCTGTGTATGAGTATGTCTCTAGCAGAGGGCCATTAGGGGAGCAATGGAGCTGATGACATGTTATTCCTGTGACATGCCTGGCCCCTGGCCCCTGGCTCCTCTGCTCTCTACTGGACCATGGGAGCCCCCGGGCCTCCAAGTGGACAGAGGCAGACAAACGCACAGACAGAGGGAGGGAGGTTATTTTAGGAGGTGGTCTGGTGCCGGACGCCGGACGCCCTGTCTCCCACCACCAGCCAGTCCCCCAGTCCAGCACACAACATGTCTCCTGATACACTATCAACAGGCAGGCAGGCCGGCGCGTTTTTAAACGGGAGCCAGGGCAATTATTAGACTGACGCCAAGGGAACAGATTTATCAGAGGCCCGAGAGACAGTAGATAAAATGGTTGTTCGTCCAATAAGAACGGTCTGGAGGGAAACAACACGACCACAGTAAAAACACTCTACACACTACGTAGTCATAGTAACTCAGTGCTTCAGAAGTTATCACAACAAGTCAGCTCGCGTTTCAACACTGAACTAATTACAACAACAAATAACACGCAATTGATTTAGAGATTTTGTGTGTGCTTCAAATCAAATAATTTTATTGGTCACATACACGTATTTAACAGGTGTTATTGTGGGTGTAGCGAAATGCTTGTGTTTCTAGCTCCAACAGTGCAGTAATATCTAACAATACACACTAATCTAAAAGTAAAAGAATGGAATTAAGAAATATAGAAATATTAGGATGAGCAATGGCATTGACTAAAGTACAGTAGAATAGAATACAGTCAGTGGCGATTTTAGCATGTGAATCTTGGTGGGGAACAAAAATAAATGCGGGATGCATGCCAGCAAAGCCACTACACAACACAACACTAAACAATACATGAATTGCTCTATAACGTTGACAAACGGTGCCCACAAACTGTTAGGGCCTACATCAAGCTGTCCCAACAGCAGTCCCAGCACCTTTCCACTGTTACACCTGGCTTTCAGCGGAGCCTTGTCTGGCAGCGAAACAGTTCATTCAGCTACATTTATTTCCTTTAAAAAATCAGACCTGATATGGCTGACTTGCTTAAACAAATGTGATTTCTACTGACAATTGAGATGTACAAATTATGGCATAAGGGGACGACAAGCGGATAAGAGGCAATCCGTAATTTCGATGAAGACATTAATGAGCGAGCTAGGACGGACGTAGTCAGCATAACTATTGGTTCAGCACTTTCTAAATGTACAGCAACAGAATTCATAACATGGGCCGATCTTACAGTGTACTCCCTGTACACCAACTCAGAACCGTAGGATAAACAAATAGGACATATAAACAGACAATGAAAGCTCTTACAATATTTGATGATTACATTTCTCTAAAACAGGTTACAGGCTATTTGTGCACCACCAAGTCAGAACAGTAGGCGAAAATAAGAGGTGAAAATAGACCAAATTATTAGGGTGAGGCACATTGAACGCCGTTTGGGTCTTTGCGTGTCAAAAAATATATTACACTATTTGACGTGTTAAATAAGCTTTTAATTTGACACGTCAAATAACACAATTGTATTACAGAATGTTGTGTGTGTATTACAGAATGTTGTGTGTGCACCACAACTACTAACGTTATGTGTTTACAAAACCGAGTTGGTGAAAATAGACCAAATTATTAGGGTGAGGCACATGGGCTGATAGCAGGCTAATGTTAGTGGTTTCTTTGCAATGCTTGCAGTTAGCCACTGATTCCTTCCAAACGACTCATTGTTGAATTTGCAAATTCCAACTTGTTGTGTAATCTTTATGTACAATGGCCGATGAGCACCGATATGGTTTATCTATAATTTCTCTTCATTATTTCTCTTCATGTGACAAGGATTAAAAAGGATTTGCAAGTAGATTGTCGACTTGATGACAACTGATGATGACTGCTAGCTAAGACTTTGAAGGTAAGATGTTGACATGATCAGTCCAATCAATGCTACTGTAGATATAACGTGATTTGATGGCATTCTATCTGTGACCAATGACCTTGAGCCTTCCTGGATAGGCACGTGACTCACCACCTGGATTTGGTCTTATGTAGCAAAATTTGAAATGGTGTGTTTTACATTGGTAAAAAGTAGAGACTCAGAGCTACAAAATGGTATATCATACACTGCATTTTTGAGGAACAATGGGAAAGTCATTTTGCTTTGAAAGTTGATACACTTTTGAGAAAAGGGCATTTTAGTGTTTTGGTGTGAGAACTCTTCATTGTCTACACCCATTCAGCATCGTTCACACCCTCTTAAGCTTTAGCCCCACCCATCTCCTTGCGTTCAGAGCGCACACTTGATGCTCTGGCCGATGATTTGTTTACCTCTGGATAACATGAAAACAGCCTAACCAGCTCTGCTGGCAAAAATCTCATTATGTTTGTTTGCTTTTTTGTGTTTATTGACACCGGCCATATTCAACAGGTGTTGTACACTTTAGCATAAGACATGTAGCTAGCTACCTAGGTAAACAATGAACCTAGCTAGGTAAACAACATGTAAGATCACACACATCACGCCACCTAACGTTAGCTAGGGAGCCAGCCAGCTAACGCTAGCTAACAGTACACTTTAGCTTAAATGAAACAACTTTCTGTCAAAATTAGAAATGTGTAATATCTGAAAATGTAGCTAGCTAGACTATCTTACCCGTATACATCATCATGCATGGTGGACGTGTCTCCCTGTCACAGATCCATGCCACAAATGCCCTTAGTTTGAAGTCGTAATCCGGAAACAGGTGTTTTCCCCAGCTCTTTAGCTATCATACTCTAATTCCACTGATTTCAAAACTCAATCCTCCAGAAAGTGGAGAGCAACACTTATGCAGCTACATTTTTTTTAAAGCCGTGTTCGACAGGATTACCAACACAGACTGACGAGCCTTCTATATGGCAGACCAATTCAAACTCATCTCTCTGCATGTCTTAGCCCACTCATTATCTCAGCCAATCACATGGCTAGTGGGAAGGTTCCTCACTTTTTCTGTGGCTTAACCAACAAGGCTCGTTATTTAACAATTTTATTCATATTTACAGATGGCATACAAGTTTGTTATTATGGCACATGAAAGTTCACATGTTCCAGAAGGCATTTCTTCACAACCAAAACGCATTTTGATAAAAAAAAAAAAATTACGTTCAAACGACTCTCCTGTGAAGTCGTGACTTGTGACATACGCCAAGTTTCCTGAATCGGGTCACATATAACTCTATGGCAGAACCCAAGGGGCAAAAATGTTCTGAGCCAATCATGACAGAATATTGAGCCAATCAGGTGCAACGCTCTGTATTTTCTGCTGGCTAGCCCCACCACCATAGAAAGCCCTGAGCTAGGCTGAAACACCTGCATTTTGGAACTGCCTTACTCAAGAAAACTAAAAAGAGACCATGTTTGTATGCGGCTTTATTAACTCAATTACAATTTTTTTTTTTACATTGTTTGCAAACTGATATGTGACTCATATTAATACCAAAATAACAAGCAAAACAGGCAAGCCCCCCCAAAATGCTATTCATTCATTAATGCTATTCATTTACCTAAAAGTGTGGTTCAGGGCCCCACCTGCCCTGAATGACGGTACACCACTGAATACAGTATTCATATGAGATTAGTTAACCAAAAATATGTGAACATTATTAAAGTGACCAGTGATTCCATGTCTATGTATATAGGGCAGCAGCTTCTAAGGTCTAATGGCCTTAGAAGCTGTTTTTCAGTTACTCGGCCCCAGCTTTGATGCACCTGTACTGTCCTCGCCTTCGGGATGGTAGCGTCGTGAACAGGCCGTGGCTCGGGTGGTTGATTGATGTCTTTGATGATCTTTTTGTCCTTCCTGTGACATCGGGTGCTGTAGGTGTCCTGGAGGGCACGCAGTGTGCCGCCGGTGATGCGCTGGGCAGACCGCACCACCCTCTGGAGAGCCCTGCGGTTGCGGGCGGGGAAGTTTCCAAACCAGGCGGCGATACAGCCCGACAGGATGCTCTCAATTGTGCATCTGTAAAAGTTTGTGAGGGTCTTAGGGGCCAAGCCGAATTTCTTCAGCCTCCTGAGGTTGAAGAGGCACTGATGCGCCTTCTTCACTACACTGTCTGTGTGGGTGGACCATTTCAGATTGTCAGTGATGTGTACGCCAATGAACTTAGGGGTGTGCTCCCTCTGCTGTTTCCTGAAGTCCACAATCAGCTCCTTAGTTTTTGTTGACGTTAAGGGAGAGGTTATTTTCCTGGCACCACTCCACCAGGGCCCTCACCACCTCCCTGTAGGCTGTCTCTTCATTGTTGGTAATCAGGCCTACTACTGTTGTGTCGTCTGCAAACTTGATGATTGAGTTGGAGACGTGTGTGGCCATGAAGTCATGGGTGAACAAGGAGTACAGGAGGGGGCTGGGCATGCACCCTTGTGGGGCCCGTGTCTTGAAGATCAGCGAAGTGGAGGTGTTTTTTCCTACCTTCACCACCTGGGGGCGGCCCGTCAGGAAGTCCAGGACCCAGTTGCACAGGGCGGTGTTCAGACCCAGGGCCCTGAGCTTAGTGATGAGCTTGGAGGGACTATGGTGTTGAATGCTGAGCTGTAGTCTATGAACAGCATTCTTACATAGGTATTCCTCTTGTCCAGATGGGGTAGGGCAGCATGCAGTGTGATGGCGATTGCATCGCCTGTGGATCTATTGGAGCGGTATGCAAATTGAAGTGGGTCTAGGGTGTCAGGTACGGTAGTAGTTATATGATCCTTAACAAGCCTCTCAAAGCACTTCATGATGACAGAAGTGAGTGCTACGAGGCTATAGTCATTTAGTTCAGTTATATTTACTTTCTCGGGTACAGGAACAATGGTGGACATCTTGAAGCAAGTGGGGACAGCAGACTGGGAAAGGGAGAGATTGAATATGTCCATAAACACACCCGCCAGCTGGTCTGCGCATGCTCTGAGTACGCAGATAGGGATGCCGTCTGGGCCGGTAGCTTTGCAAGGGTTAACACGCTTAAATGTTTTACTCACGTCGGCAACGTAGAACGAGAGCCCACAGTCCTTGGGAGCGGGCCGCGTCGGTGGCACTGTGTTATCCTCAAAGCGGGCAAAGGTGTTTAGCTTGTCCGGGAGCGAGACGTCGGTGTCTGCGATGTGGCTGGTTTTGCCTTGGTAATCTGGGATTGTCTGTAGACCCTGACACATACATCTTGTGTCTGAGCCGTTGAATTGCGACTCCACTTTGTCTTTGTACTGATGTTTTGCCTGTGTGTGTGTGTGTGTGTGTGTGTGTGTGTGTGTGTGTGTGTGTGTGTGTGTGTGTGTGTGTGTGTGTGTGTGTGTGTGTGTGTGTGTGTGTGTGTGTGTGTGTGTGTGTGTGTTTGTGTGTGTACTTGTGTGTGTACTTGTGTGTGCTATTATGACACACAATCGTGTTGTCCCTCATCACTAAAGACTAACCAAATTCGGCTAGTTAGAAGTCAATATAATTACCTTGTCTGCCCTCGAGGTACTAATTATTTATTGAGCAACATCAGAACGAGGCTTCCATGTCAGATAAAAATGACCAATTAAGCAGGAATCTGGCAGATGTTTTGCATTTCATATCAAATTAGAATAAACTGAACATCCTTTGTTTGTGTTTTGGGATTTGAAGTGGGATCTTCAGTCTGCGTTGCTTTAAGGGATCAGCTGTGAGGGGGCTTCAAAACAAATCCATTCTGACAAGGCTGCCTCAATGTCTGATTGGGTCAGCTTCTCAGAAAATAAGATTTAGATGCCTTTTGCGTTGAGGTAATTTGGGTCATGGTTGGGGATCAAGCGGTTCGGTTAAGGATATACAGCCCATTCAGAAAGTATTCAGCCCCCTTGACTTTTTTAGCATTTTGTTACGTTACACCCTTATTTTAAAATGGATTGAATGAAAATATTCCTCAGCAATCTACACACAATACCCCAAAATGACAAAGCGAAAACCAGTTTTTAGAAATGTTTGCAAAAAACAGAAATACTTTATTTACATAAGTATTCAGACCCTTTGCTATGAGACTCGAAATTGAGCTCAGGTGCATCCTGTTTCCATTGATCATCCTTGAGATGTTTCTACAACTTGATTGGAGTCAACCTGTGGTAAATTCAATTGATTGGACATGATTTGTAAAGGCACACACCTGTCTAAATAAGATCCTACACTTGACAGCCCATGTCAGAGCAAAAACCAAGCCATGAGGTTGAAGGAATTGTCCGTAGAGCTCCGAGACAGGATTGTGTCGAGGCACAGATCTGGGGAAGGGTACCAAAAAATGTGTGCAGCATTGAAGGTCCCCAAGAACACAGTGGCCTCCATCATTCATTTTATTTAACTAGGCAAGACAGTTAAGAACCAATTCTTATTTACAATGACAGCCTACCCCAGCCAAACCCTAACCCGGTCGAAGCTGTGTGGCGCCCCATGGGACTCCCAATCACGGCCGGTTGTGATACAGCCCAGGATCAAACCAGGGTCTGTAGTGACGCCTCTAGCACTGAAATACAGTGCCTTATACTGCTGCGCCACTTGGGAGACCCTTCTTCGATAGAAGAAGTTTGGAACCACCAAGACTCTTCCTAGAGCTGACCACCCGGCCAAACTGAGCAATTGGGGGAGAAGGTCCTTGGTCAGGGAGGTGACCAACAACCTAAAGGTCACTCTGACAGAGCTCCAGAGTTCCCCTGTGGAGATGGAAGAACCTTCCAGAAGGACAACCATCTCTGCAGCACTCCACCAATCAGACCTTTATGGTAGAGTGGCCAGACAGAAGCCACTCCTCAGTAAAAGGCACATTACAGCCCCCTTGGAGTTTGCCAAAAGCCACCTAAAGGGCTCTCAGACCATGAGAAACAAGATTCTCTGGTCTGATGAAACCAAGATTGAACTCTTTGGCCTGAATGCCAAGCCTCATGTCTTGAGGAAACCTGGTACCATCCCTAAGGTGAAGCATGGTGGTGACAGCATCATGCTGTGGAGATGTTTTTTGGCTGGGGGGACTGGGAAACTAGGCAGGATCTAGGCAAAGATGAACAGAGCAAAGTACAAAGAGATCCTTGATGAAAACCTGCTCCAGAACGCTCAGGACCTCAGACTGGGGGCGAAGGTTCAAATTCCAACAGGACAAAGACCCTAAGCACACAGCCAAGACAATGCAGGAGTGGCTTCGGGACAAGTCTCTGAATGTCCATGAGTGACCTAGCCAGAGCCTGGACTTGAACCCGATCAAACATCTCTGGAGAGACCTGAAAATAGCTGTGCAGTGCTGCTCCCCATCCAACCTGACAGAGATTGAGAGGATCTGCAGAGAAGAATGGAAGAAACTCCCCAAATACAGGTCGCCAAGCTTGTAGCATCATACCCAAGAAGACTTGAGGCTGTAATCGCTGCCAAAGGTGCTTCAACAATGTGCTGAGTAAAGGGTCTGAATACTTTTGTAAATGTGATATTTCAGTTTTTATTTTTTATAAATTTGCAAACATTTATAAAAACATGTTTTTGCTTTGTCATTATGGGGTAATGTCTGTAGATTGATTAGGTAAAAAAACAACGATTTAATACATTTTAGTATAAGGCTGTAACATAACAAAATGTGGAAAAAGTCAATGGGTCTGAATACTTTCCTAACGCACTGTATCTGCTAGGCCACAGGTGTCAAACTCATTCCACGGGGGACCGAGTGTCTGCGGGTTTTCGCTCCTCCCTTGTACTTGATTGATGAATTAACATCACTAATTAGTTAGGAACTCCCCACACCTGGTTGTCTAGGGCTTTATTGAAAGGAAAAACCAAAAACCTGCAGACACTAGGCCCTCCGTGGAATGAGTTTGACACCCCTGTTAGGCAATACAGGAGAGTGGCACAAGTTGCCTTGTGGGAGTTTGCTTCTGAAGCCGGAGCGGATTTTAATCTTCCACCTTGTAAGGTTCTGATGCACTCATTCTAATGTAACCACTTGGCTAACGGCTACTAGTCCAGGATACACTATAATAACAGTCATTCTAATCTAACCACTTGGCTAATGGCTACTAATCCAGGATACACTCTAATAACAGTCATTCTAATCTAACCACTTGGCTAACGGCTACTAGTCCAGGATACACTCTAATAACAGTCATTCTAATCTAACCACTTGGCTAACGGCTACTAGTCCAGGATACACTCTAATAACAGTCATTCTAATCTAACCACTTGGCTAACGGCTACTAGTCCAGGATACACTCTAATAACAGTCATTCTAATCTAACCACTTGGCTAACGGCTACTAGTCCAGGATACACTCTAATAAAAGTCATTCTAATCTAACCACTTGGCTAACGGCTACTAGTCCAGGATACACTCTAATAACAGTCATTCTAATCTAACCACTTGGCTAACGGCTACTAGTCCAGGATACACTCTAATAACAGTCCTTCTAATCTAACCACTTGGCTAACGGCTACTAGTCCAGGATACACTCTAATACAGTCATTCTAATCTAACCACTTGGCTAACGGCTACTAGTCCAGGATACACTCTAATAACAGTCCTTCTAATCTAACCACTTGGCTAACGGCTACTAGTCCAGGATACACTCGAATAACAGTCATTCTAATCTAACCACTTGGCTAACGGCTACTAGTCCAGGATACACTCTAATAACAGTCATTCTAATCTAACCACTTGGCTAACGGCTACTTATCCAGGATGCACATGACAGGTTTTCCATTTATCTATTCATTAACAACATGGGTCATCTCGGATGACACGGACACATTTCCTTGTCAAATTGGCTCCCAGAACCCTCCAGATGTTTAGTTATGACCAGTGTGACAACCTGCCTGGTCTCCTAAAAAGTCTCATTGTGTGGAAACCTATTGTTTGTCCTATTTCGCCACAATTCCAAATGGATAATTGCATGACATGCTATAGACCTGGTTTACATTAGACCTATGATAAATCTTCCTTGTCTTTCCTGTCTCAATGGCGTTTTAAAACACATGCAAGTATGCAGAAGCTCTCTAACAACAGGTATCTTTTCCCTGTCCAGCATTTGATTGAGTTACACTGGGGAACACATTTTGAACAGGTGCCTTGCACACACCCCTTCCCCATACCCCTCAACCCCTTTCCACCTCCGCCTCCACTACCCCCAACTCTCTGATCCTTTGGCCGAAACCGGACCCCTACAGAAAGACTTTAACGTGCCTTTCAGTCCTCCCCGCCCCTTGGTTGAGATGGGGCCGCAAAGAGAGGAAAAAGGCATAACTCTGCGTACTGTGTAACCTGCGTACACACATGTTGATCTATTCTTATTTCAGTCACAAGCAGTTCATGACCCGGAACCAGCGGAGGCTGCTGAGGGGAGGACGGCTCATAATAATGGCTGGAACAGAGCAAATGGAACGGTATCAGTTGTTGATTGTTTTATTTTAATTTTATTTAACCTCTATTTAACCAAGCAAGTCAGTTAAGAACAAATTCTTATTTACAATGACGGCGATACATTTCCACCTATTCCGCTCCAGCCATTACCAAGTGTCCGTCCTCCCCAATTAAGGTGTCTCGAACATGGTGCTAATCCTACAGCCTGGTATCTGCCAAACAGCCAACGCTCCCAAAAAAGGAGAACTACAACACAGACCTTGAGTCAGTTGTTGTGTTGGTGCAGTCACCATCATGGCTGTCACAATGCCAAAGGAGAAGGTCCTCTTGTCTCTCAATGGATCCATCTGTTCTAGGATCAGTGGTTTCCGTGTTTTTCATCTGCACTGTTTTGTCTTTCACTTGTCTTCTTTTGTGTGAATAAATAAATAAATATAGGTGTGTGTGTTTGCACTTTGTCATTGGATTGGTGGTTTCAAAGAACTGGGGAGGTGTTCAGTAGGAATACTGTGCAGGAAACAATTACTGTAGCAGGACAATATTTTTTCCAGATTCTATTTGTACTTCTACAATATGAATGCTCCTTTTTGTTTGGTGTTTGGATAAGTATTATCCCGTTTGTTCCCGCTGCTATACACGACTCTGGTTGACAAATGGTCAGGTTAAGAACTGACTTTTGATCAGGGCTTGATTAAGAACATAGCTTTGTCTAACACTGAGCTGATCCTGAGTCAGTGAGTGGACTTTCACAGGACCTTAACTGTATCACCTTTTGATGGCATGGCTGCCCAAAACTGCATGGCTTGATTGCAACAAACAGGCAGAACTTAACGCGCTGCTGCAGGTAACCGCTGGATTTCCTATAAAGCTGCTAAAGGGAGATTATATTCACCTGCGGGCTAAACTAAGCTTGAACGCAACGAATAACCCACTTGGATAAAGCATCAGATCAGTTAATCTCTCATTGTTACTGTCAAGTGATTATCATACCAGACAGCCGGTCTAGACTCTTTAACCCCCCCGTCCCCCCCCATCGACATATCAGTAGCATTGGAAACCGTAAGGCTGATGAATGTAAAAATACTTATTTGAATACAAGAATATGGAAGTAGTACGCCTACATTTCATTCAAATGTTTCACCTTAAATGGCAAAATAATATAATATATGCCATTCTAAATAACTTTAGAGGCTACATTTTCATTTGATTAAACAAGTTGCCAATAAATTATATAACTCAATCACGATTGACTTACACATTTTAAATATGGACTGTCCAGGGATATTTGACCACTGATCTCAATAATGGATGACCATATCAGTCAATGTTCTTTTAAAGACAATTGTATTTCATGGATTAGGTATAAATTGGAAATGAATGAAATAAGAAGAGTAGACTAAACCATCAACAATTAGTTTTCAATTCATACAAGGTGTGGGGTAAATTACCACAGTAGATTTGCCGTGGTAAATGAGGAAATACTTGATTTCAGTAGTATGGAATGATTATCAAATCGATCAATTGCTCTTACTCTGTTCCTAAAGTAGGACTAAGTTGTTCCAATGAGAATACCAATCAGAGGGCGAAACAGTCTTGAAAAATGTTGGTTGCAATCAGGACTAAAAGATAACCTCGTCATCGACGTTAGGGCGCGGCAAAATCGCTGGCAAATAGAGATCGCCAGTTTGTATTTCTAAAAACCGGATATGACTTACCTCTGGTTGGTTCAGCCATTCCTGTGTCAGAAATGACTTACCTCTGGTTGGTTCAGCCATTCCTGTGGGGGAAATGACTTACCTCTGGTTGGTTCAGCCATTCCTGTGTCAGAAATTACTTACCTCTGGTTGGTTCAGCCATTCCTGTGGGGGATATGACTTACCTCTGGTTGGTTCAGCCATTCCTGTGGGGGATATGACTTACCTCTGGTTGGTTCAGCCATTCCTGTGGGGGATATGACTTACCTCTGGTTGGTTCAGCCATTCTTGTGGGGGATATGACTTACCTCTGGTTGGTTCAGCCATTCCTGTGTCAGAAATGACTTACCTCTGGTTGGTTCAGCCATTCCTGTGGGGGAAATGAATGAGGAAAGAATGAGGTTTTGGGATAAAGGTGAAAATAAGATCTGAGGTTAACACAGGATTAGGAGTTCTTATTTGGCCTTTACTTACTTAGGCAAGTCAGTTAAGAACAAATTCAAACAATGGCTGCCTGCCCCGGCCAAACCCTAACGACACTGGGCCAATTGTGCACCTCCCTATGGGACATCCCAATCACGGCCAGTTGTGATACAGCCTGGAATCGAACCAGGGTCTGTAGTGACACCTCTAGCACTGAGAGGCAGTTTCTTAGACTGCTGTACCACTCGGGAGCCCCTAAATACTATTATACTTATGAGACAAAACGTGTAAGAAGGGTTCCCCAACTGGTGGCCGAATTTGGCCCGTGGGTGATTTTATTTGGTCCCCAAGTTACCTGAGCAAAAAAATATGTTTATTTTTATTTTTTATTGTAAAAACACAAGCAAATCAGCTCCAGGTGATTTTAATTTTGGAAATCTGTTCCAAAGTATTCCCACACATAATAAAGATATACTGTATACTGTATGTAATTGTATACAAATGTAGGCAAAGTTTGAAATTATTATGTTTTAGTCAAATATTATATCTGTTTGGGCTTCTTGCAGTCAATTTGCAGTCTACAAATTATTTGTAATTACGTTCCAGCCCCCTGCCCATCCGCTCAAGAAAGAATCGGTCAGCAGGTGGATCTAGTTGAATATCCCTGGTATAAGATCTCCTAAACCTGTGTTTACCATAGACCTTATGTTCGGCGTTTATCCCCCCCAAAAAATGATAATTTCTCCATAGGCTTTGGCCAACAAGTAATGGCGGAGTTAGTGCCTACACACAGTCACCATTACTATTGCTCTCTATGTTGGTTGCCAGTGAGTTTAGCTGTGCGTGTGATTTTAGCGTGTATTGATGGTTTAATGAGAAATCAGCTGGCCATAATCTGGTGGCTTTCCATGGTTGCAATTGGCCCCACGAGTCTTGCCAATGTGTCACGCCCTGACCATAGAGAGCTGTTTATTCTCTGTTGGTTGGGGCGTGATAGTGACTAGGGTGGGTCATCTAGGTGTTTAATGGTTTATGTTGGCCTGGTATGGTTTCCAATCAGAGACAGCTTTTTATCGTTGTCTCTGATTGGGGATCATATTTAGGCAGCCATTTCCCCTTTGTGTTTCGTGGGATCTTGTCTACAGATAGTTGCCTGTGTGCACACCAGTAGCGGTACGTTTCGTTTGTGCTTTTGTTGTTTTGTTTGGTGAGTTTCTGTTTATTAAAAGATGTGGAACTCTACGCACGCTGCGCCTTGGTCCGATTACTATGACGAACGTGACACAATGACTTTTAGGATGTGTGAACTAGTTACCATCTACTGTCCTCCTCGAAAAAGTTAAGGAGTTGAATGGTACAACATTTGAAATTAGGACGTTTAGTGCTCTTAGAATGTTTCATAAACTACACTCTTATAAAAAAAAAAGTGCTATCTAGAACCTAAAATTGTTATTTGGCTGTCCCCATAGGAGAACCCTTTGAAGAACCCTATTTGGTTCCAGGTTGAACCCTTTTAAGACATGGAAGTATGTAAGAACCAATCAGAGGTTGGGTATTCCTGAATGGGGCGGGGCTATGACTTCATAAGTGCTACTCTGAGCTATTTCAATATATAATTGGGCAGCTATGCCATCTTAACTTGCCACTCTGAGCTATATCAATATATAATGGGAAGCTATGCCTTCTTAACTGCACTTGAAAAGTCATTAACCCTTTAATGAATGAAAAGTGAAATAGTTGAATCATAGCAATAGTAATTATGGCAATAGCCTAATTATAACAATGATGATAATGATAGTAATAATAATAACATAAAAATAGTTGCGTAGTTATACGGTCCTTGTTGATTATTATGATGATTATACATATAATTGTGTTTATAACTTATAAATCAATAATGGCATTTTGCATGTGTAATAAATAATGTCATCATGACAAAACAGGAAGTAAAATATCGACCTACAGGGCACACAGTGCCAGTATCTGCTGGCTTCTCAATCACACAAATTCAAGAGAAAATCACTCTGTGCAGATTGTGCTCTTATAGAATGAAAATCAGAAATAATTCAGATTCCATACAGAATTTTACTGAATGAGCGTTTTTCTGTCATTAAGTATTAAGTGTTTCCCTGAGATAAATGTGTGCATTTATGTTTCGGTAGGTTAGTAAACATGTTCAGTGGGATATAAAATTCGTGGGAAGAGTTGAAAGTTTGAGAGAAGAAAGGTGGATGTTGCGCCTTTAAGAGTTAAGAAACTTGAAACCATGTTTGCGCAACAATCAGTGCGGCTCACAGCCGCCAAAGTGTCTAGACTGGCACATGATGGGAATCAACCAATGGCTCCAGAGCTTTCCTGGGGCCCCGTGTGCACGGGCGAGTGTATCCGAAAAGAATAGCAGAGAGTGAGACTGGCAGCAAAGTCATTCAAGTTTTCCTTTAAACCACTCCTGAGTCTTGAATCGGAGTAGCTACATCTGCATCCGTATGTTTGAGCAGCATAAAAACTCAATCTAAACTTTTTATCTCGGGGTTGCAAACGGATTATTCTACACTACGGTGGAAAATAACATTGGAATCTGAATGCGGCAAGGATTATTTGGGATTATTTCGTGGTGAAGCAACTCCATCGATGTGCCGTCACAAGGATTCTAAAGCGAAGGATTTAACCAAGGGTGCTCAAAGTCCAAGAAAAACCTATTTTGCTGTCGTTTCATGTTGTAGCTATAGCCTAGTTATTGGAGGAATAATTATGGTATAGCCTATGAATTGCTGCTCGGAAGATAGTCTTGGGGAATTGTGTAGCCTCTGTAAAGACACACGTTTTCATGGAGTTGGTAGACGATATGGTTGTAGGATATAACAGACCAGTAAATGCATGTATGGCGCATTCTGTTTAGCTGTGCAATCTCGTTACATTTGACTTTGTTTAATGCAACATACAACCGTAAATTACATTCTAATGCTGCGAGTTAGTCATAAATCTACGACCCCCGGCTGCGCATGTAGTGCGCGCCGTTTACAAAACATTAATGTTGTGCGGAGACCATAAATCAATGTGGAATCCTCACAGACCTGGACGGGAACAATACGACACATCCAAAACTGTCTAAATTGTCGTATGTTCAGGTCGAAACGCTCAGGTCTTATACGGCGACTCTGGAGAAGCCGTTTAGTCCCAGACAGAGACGGGGGAGATGGGAGAAGCAAACGAAGCGAGGAGTTTCGGGACGGTTCGTGTGGCAGTAACCCAGAAAAAATACCCAAAACGGAGCTCGGGTCGGTGACCCGTGCCTCGCCATCTCTGGGAACTTTCGACGAAGTGTGCAACACAGACCTCACGGACAGCGCAGAGTCGGCGCCGGGGGACAATTCGGACCATGGTCAGAGGGATGCCATGTGTGTCCCCGTCCCTCATCACCGAGGCTCTCAGCCAGAACACGAGAATGACAGTAGAACGGTTACTTGCTGTTTGTTTCGAGACAGGGACCCTAGACCTCGGAGCCCCGTCTTGACCCGGGGTATTCGAAACTCTAGTCCCCGCGATGGAGGTATCCTCACGGGACGGGAGGGGAATACTGTCTCGGTGGCCGAGCAAGAACTCAAGAACGTTACCTATGCTCTTTTGAAAAGACTCAAGGAGAAACCGCTGGATGCCTTGTTGGAGGCGGTGGAGTCGAAAGGAGGGATGCCCAGTGACTGTGTTCTGGTACCCCAGACGGAGCTGCGTTTAGGTGGCCACTCGACATCTCCCCCATTTCTGCTCTGTAAACTCTACCGATGGACTGACCTGCACCACTCGACTCAACTCAAAGCGCTGTGCCACTGTCAAAGCTTCTGGGCATTGGACAGCAGCGAAACGGTGTGCTGTAACCCCTATCACTACAGTCTCTTGTGTGGGCCAGGTAGGACAACTGATATTGGTTACAATCATACACTTTTACCCCATTCTACACAAATCAAATCTGTATAAATTGAAAGGGTCTATTTTTTAGATAGGTTTACGCACAAGTGCGCATAGTGAGGCTACACTTATAGATGCTTTTCAAACGCGATAACCAAGCACTGCGTGCCAATGCTCACATTCTACCTGAAGTCTGGTGGATGGTGAAAGATGGGACTCATTAGAAGGCCAGGCAGCGCTAAAGGTGTCCACCGTATGTGAGGTGAAATTAAAACGCGTTCATAGTCACAAAGCCAATGAATAATCACGTAGGGTTATACTTCTCTGCGATTAAGTGAGACATACTTGGACTCTTGAAGTTTTGTTGATGCGCATTGTTGTAAATATTTGGTTGCTAAGCCAATGCGCGGGAGTTAACATTTTCTAGCGAATTGTATGATTACAGCAACTGAATTCCAACTGTTGGAAGTGTAGCTAGCATACTATCCCTCAAAAACAACACTGTACACACATTCACACAGAGCTAGAGGGAAAGGGAGAGCTTGCATTATAATGTATTTGCATCAAATATTTTCTCTGCTAAGTACTCAACAACACATTCCTCTATTTCAATGTTTTAGTTCATGATATCGATTATATTCATTTGTTTAGCTTTTACGTTATCCATTTGAAGATCGCTCTGAAGTAGCGCTTTGAAAGGCTCTTTTTCCTTCCCTAGGAGGTCCCCCTCTTGCTATTTAGGTGAAGGAGTGGTGATAATATACAGTTTGCATACTGCTGGCGCCAGACTGACTAGCTGGGTATCTCACTGACTGAGTACTCCAGCAATTACTGCCTCCACTCTTAAAGAACCCGCAGCCATTATATCCACTCCGTTCCCATGGCCTGTTTCTTTGTCCCAGACAACTATTTCGACAGTTCACCATTAGCTTTCTTGGTTTTATGTATGGAAAATGCCCGTTGACAACATGTAGCCTACTTTTCTTTTGTGTTCTTTATTTATAGCTGTTTAATTAGGACCTGAAAACATATTTTATATGTAATGTAATTACGTTTTTAGTTATGAACCATTGGAAGTGCTTATTCAACAGAGTTGTGAATGTCTCATCTTTTATTCTATATTCTGTCTGAAGAATTGTATGTTGATCTGCCCATTCAACCATCAACAGCTTCTTTTTTTACAGACATATGCAGATTGTTGTCTGTGTTTTCCCAGTAATCCATGTTACTTATTATTTCATATAGTAACAGATTATGCTCTGATACCTAACTATGTACTTCTACGCAGTACCAAGCATCTAACACGCATATTTTGTATTTCAGAATCCCCACCACCCCCCTACTCACGACTATCTCCCTCAGATGAACACAAGCCACTGGGTAAGTCAGGCAGTAACAGTCATGCTCCCCCTCAGCAACAGTGAGCCACAGAGATATCTGCTAAGTTCACAAGGCGTTTCACTGTAATGGAGTTTTGGTAGCATTTTACTTCCCAGCACAGTTTTGTTTTGTCTTTTTAAAGTAATTATATATTTATTAATATAACATTTATATAGTTGTGAACAACTGAAAGTAATTACATATTGTACCCACTTCATCCAGGCTGTCACTACAGTCCCTGGTTTGATTCCAGGCTGTATCACAACCGGCCGGGATTAGGAGTCCCATAGGGCGGTGAACAATTTTCACAGCATCGTCCGGGTTTGGCCGGGGTAGACCGTCATTGTAAATAAGAATTTGTTCTTAACTGACTTGCCTAGTTAAATAAAGGTTCAATAAAAATCAAAGTTATACCCCCTATTTTCTGTGCTGGAAAATGTAGTGTTACCGGAGCTGGAATGTCGGGTCTTTTACCTCAAAGTTAGTCATGTGCCAGTACATTATTCCTGCATTCACATGCTTTCTCCTGCTTCAAATTCGTTTTGTATTCTCCTCACACCTCTCTTTGAGGAACATGGCGTTATAGTAGGACCACAACACAACGCTCTCTGGACAATAGTTAACGCCAAAGTCTATGGTTACAATGGTTTCCATGGAGCTCTGGATTTCACTCCCCTGTCATGTTCTGTCCTTTGCAGAACTATCAGATTCAACACTGTCGTACACTGAAACTGTGGCCCCCCACTCCCCCGACGTCGCGCCAAGACTCTTCTCAGGTGAGACGTCAACCAGCTTCCATGCTCCAGACTTATTACCACGGAATGATAGGCCAACATTAGCATTGGGGGCTATTGATTTAGCATTCAGTCCATTGATAGAAAGAGTGACATAGTTTAACACAAAATACACTTATTTCATTCCTTCATTGTTTGTTTGGGATGGGGTTTTATTGTTGGTTAATATAATGTTGGAATACAGTAGTAGATTATATGAATTTTACTTTATGTCTAGTTTGGTTTGTGCTGTGCACTATTGTTTGTGGACTTCACTCCTAACCAATCATTCTGATCAAATAGGGAAGCAGTGTGTTATGTGATAGAGAGATCTGATAGGGTTATGAGTACATCTGCCATGCATTCATCATCTTTGTATTCAGATGAAACCCTGATGAAGACAGCTTAGCTGTCCAAACTTTGGTTAACTTCTAGTTCCTCCCAAACCCGGATCCGGGAGCACCCCCATCAGTAAAAAAGCTGACTAGCATAGCCTAGCATAGCGTCACAAGTAAATACTAGCATCTAAATATCATTAAATCACAAGTCCAAGACACCAGATGAAAGATACACATCTTGTGAATCCAGCCATCATTTCTGATTTTTAAAATGTTTTACAGGGAAGACACAATATGTAAATCTATTAGCTAACCACGTTAGCAAAAGACACCACTTTTTTTACTCCACCATTTTTTTCCTGCATAGGTAGCTATCACAAATTCGACCAAATAAAGATATAAATAGCCACTAACCAAGAAACAACTTCATCAGATGACAGTCTGATAACATATTTATTGTATAGCATATGTTTTGTTAGAAAAATGTGCATATTTCAGGTATAAATCATAGTTTACCATTGCAGCCACCATCACAACTCTCACCAAAGCGACTAGAATAACTACAGAGAGCAACGTGAATTACCTAAATACTCATCATAAAACATTTCTGAAAAATACACAGCGTACAGCAAATGAAAGACAAAGATCTTGTGAATCCAGCCAATATTTCAGATTTTTTAAGCGTTTTACAGCGAAAACACAATATAGCATTATATTAGCTTACTACAATAGGCAACCACACAGCAGCATTGATTCATGCATGTTAGCGATAGCGAATAAACCAGCAAAAGATATTACATTTTTGACTAACCTTCTCAAAACTTCATCAGATGACAGTCCTATAACATCATATTACACAATACATATAGAGTTTGTTCGAAAATGTGCATATTTAGCGGCACAAATCGTGGTTATACAATGAGAAAAGTAGCCAGGCTGCCAACAATATGTCGGGAGAAATCTTGGGAGAGGCACCTAATCTAATCGATAACTAATCATAAACTTGACTAAAAAATACAGGTTGGACAGCAAATGAAAGATACATTAGTTCTTAATGCAATCGCTGTTATATTTTTAAAATTAACGTTACAACGGCATACAGCGTGCGTTAAAGCGAGACCGCACCGAAATGAATGGCGGAATATGCATTTTACTTTTTTCAACAGAACAACGAATTAACATCTTAAATAGTTCTTACCTTTTGATGAGCTTCCATCAGAATCTTGGGCAAGGTGTCCTTAGTCCAAAAGAATCGTTGCTTGGTTGTAGATTGTCCTCTTCAACGTTCGATTTAGCAGTAAACATTAGCCATGTGGCAAAGACGTGTCCGACCCACTAAAACGCAGGACGATTAAATATCCGAAAATCGCAATATACCGATATAAACTGATATAACTCGGTTAAATATAACAACATTATGATGTCTTTAACACCTATAACAAATAAAAACATGACCGGATATATCTAAGGCCTATAACCGGAGCGTTCTAGAGCCACAGCCAAATGTCCTTCCTGCGTCAGAGCGAAGTGAACAAAGACCGGACCCTACGTTCCCAGGCTATTTATAACCTCTCAGTTCTGCCTAGCAACCCCATTTCAACTCTCACTATTCGCTGACACCCAGGGGAAGACGTATGCAGTGCATCTCAACCAATAGAAGACAGGCAAATTAATAAACTGACCTGGGAACAGCTTGCAGAATTCAGCATTCTCACATCCTCATAGGAAAAATCCTCCAACTCCAGTTCTGTTTCACTCACAGATATAATTCAAACGGTTTTAGAAACTAGAGAGTGTTTTCTATCCAATAGTAATAATAATATGCATATTGTACGAGCAAGAATTGAGTACGAGGCAGTTTAATTTGGGAACGAAATTATTACAAAGTCCAAACAGCACCCCCTATTGAGAAGAAGTTAAATAAATAATTGCATCTGAGCCATTAGAGTGCTGCTGCTTTTCCTTTCGTTTTCTACTGTGTATGAGGCTCCAAATGGAAGAAACTAGACTGAAACAGGGAGGTACTAACTGAAATTGACCAATAAGAAATTATTGTTTCAGGTTCACCATCGCAAAACATTTTGCTACGGTGTGCCTGCCCTGAAAGCAAACAACCCAGTTCTTATTAGTATGATCCCCCTAAAGGTGAAGAGGAGTATAGAACACTGGAGTATTCCCCCCCCCCCCCCCCCCCCAAAGGTGAAGAGGAGTATAGAACACTGGAGTATTCCCCCCCCCCCCCCCCCCCCCCCAAAGGTGAAGAGGAGTATAGAACACTGGAGTAGGGCCCCCCCTAAAGGTAAAGAGGAGTATAAAACACTGGAGTAGGGCCCCCCCTAAAGGTAAAGAGGAGTATAAAACACTGGAGTAGGCCCCCCCTAAAGGTAAAGAGGAGTATTGAACACTGGAGTAGGGCCCCCCCTAAAGGTAAAGAGGGGTATTGAACACTGGAGTAGGGCCCCCCCTAAAGGTAAAGAGGAGTATAAAACACTGGAGTAGGCCCCCCCTAAAGGTAAAGAGGAGTATTGAACACTGGAGTAGGGCCCCTCCCTAAAGGTAAAGAGAAGTATTGAACACTGGAGTATTCCCCCCCCCCCCCCCCCAAAGGTAAAGAGGAGTATTGAACACTGGAGTAGGGCCCCCCCTAAAGGTAAAGAGGAGTATTGAACACTGGAGTAGGGCCCCCCCTAAAGGTAAAGAGGAGTATTGAACACTGGAGTAGGGCCCCCCCCCTAAAGGTAAAGTTGAGTATTGAACACTGGAGTAGCCCCCCCCCCCCTAAAGGTAAAGAGGAGTATAGAACACTGGAGTAGGGCCCCCCTAAAGGTAAAGAGGAGTATTGAACACTGGAGTAGCCCCCCCCCCCCCCTAAAGGTAAAGAGGAGTATTGAACACTGGAGTAGGGCCCCCCCCTAAAGGTAAAGAGGAGTATTGAACACTGGAGTAGGGCCCCCCCTAAAGGTAAAGAGGAGTATTGAACACTGGAGTAGGGCCCCCCCCTAAAGGTAAAGAGGAGTATTGAACACTGGAGTAGCCCCCCCCCCCCCCCCCCTAAAGGTAAAGAGGAGCATAGAACACTGGAGTAGGGCCCCCCTAAAGGTAAAGAGGAGCATTGAACACTGGAGTAGCCCCCCCCCCCCCCCCTAAAGGTAAAGAGGAGCATAGAACACTGGAGTAGGGCCCCCCTAAAGGTAAAGAGGAGCATTGAACACTGGAGTAGCCCCCCCCCCCCCCCCCTAAAGGTAAAGAGGAGTATTGGACACTGGAGTAGCCCCCCCTAAAGGTAAAGAGGAGTATTGAACACTGGAGTAGGGCCCCCCTAAAGGTAAAGAGGAGTATTGAACACTGGAGTAGAGCCCCCCTAAAGGTAAAGAGTATAGAACATGAGAGTAGGGCCCCCCTAAAGGTAAAGAGTATAGAACATGAGAGTAGGGCCCCCCCTCCCGTAAAGGTAAAGAGGAGTAATGTGTGCAAGTATCAACAAGGAGCACGGGGGCTGATTCCCAGAATGCCTTGTTTATGAGGTGGGGTTGCTCGTTATTTATTGGCCTTGCCAGTTGTCGACCACTATACATGTATTCATGGACATGCTCATGTTATTGACAAATAAAGTAACTCCAGGTGATAAATAACTACATTTGAGCATTATAATGTTTTACTGGTGTTTGGATAAACTGCAACATTATTTACACTGAATTTAAAATAATTTTGTTCTCAACTTGCGTTGTGGGAGGGATTGTCGTTGTAAGATCTGATCACAGTTACATCAGGATTGTATTTGCATCATTCTGTTTGCCGTTGAAGTCAGCGCTGCTATGAAGTTAACTCTTCAAAAGACTACTTTCTGTAGATGAACAAAACAGGGTCTTAAATCCAGTTTTGACCAGTAACCCTGACGTTGATAGAACCATGTTGGGAAACTAGTCTACTGTCAATACTAGACCTGGCCCACATATTGCTTTTCACTGACACATCATCAGCGACCAGAGAAGCACTCACAACACAAGCAGCTTCTAGTTGCCATCGATGGAAATGAGGTCCAGATGAGGAGACCTGACATCAGGGGTCTCCGGAAGACTTCCATGATCATTTTACTCTTCTCTTTATGTTGTTCTGGAGTCAATGCAACCAGTAACATTGTATGCTATGAAAAGCATATTTCTGAAATGAATTTCACTCGAGTTCGCACACGTTTCATCACCTATCTATGTGGATTTTGTTATCGGACATCAGTTCACCTCCAAACTAGAAAGGGTTAACAGTTAGTCTTGAGTATGGCAGCCCAAACACACACCCCTAGCCTAAGGTATATTGGCCCCCCATCTGTATGTTTGCATAAACGGCCAACTCTGCAGTTAATGAAGTTATTATGTTGTGCTTTACTCCCTCTGTTGAAAGCCTATTAAGACAACCAAAGACTGGGCCGCATAAAGCTCCTATTGTGAAAGTCGGATGGAGGGGGTCTCCCACAATCTAGATGCCACAGCAATGTAGCTATGTTCTCACTCTTTCTCTCTGCCCCTCTCTCTCTCCCTCCCTCCCCCTCTCTCTCACTTTTTCTCCCTCTCTCTCTCTCCCTCCCTCTCCCCGTCCCCCTCTCCCACTCCCTCTCTCTCCCCGTCCCACTCTCTCCCCATCCCGCTCTCCCACTCCCTCTCTCTCCCCATCCCGCTCTCCCACTCCCTCTCTCTCCCCATCCCCCTCTCCCACTCCCTCTCTCTCCCCATCCCCCTCTCCCACTCCCTCTCTCTCTTCCCTCAAATCCCTCCATTCCTCTGGGTAATTGAGCAGTGGAAGGGGGTTGGCATTTTGGAAAGCAGAGTGGAGCAGAGCTCTGGTAAGAGGGGCTTTGGGAGGCTGGCTGAAGCAGGAAACAGTCCCCTCTGGTTGAAACTCGAGGCCTGTTTGTTTACGCTGGGGGTCCTTGTAGTGCGGAGAGAGACCGCAGACTCACTCCATCAAACTCCCCTGCCCAGCTCGTGGGGTGTTGAAAGGTGAACTAGCGTTATGTCCAACCTGTCTTGAGCCAACTGTTTGTTCATAGCCAATCAAAACAGCCCTGAAAGCCCCGCCATGAGCCTCCATAGTCATTCAGTTAGTTAGTGTGTTGTGTGTCGTTCCCAAACTCTTTACTCCCCAAATGTTTTGTTCTCTTGTTACCGTTGACAGGAATCATGGCACATTCCCTAGCTACTGCTGCTTCTACAAACTCCAACACGTTTAGCTTACTTCTGAATCTGCTGAAAGTGGCGTTTTGGGGGAGAAGGAGAGGTTAACATTTCTGATTCAAAGTGAGTGCATTCAGTCCTGTCAATCCACAATGTTGATGTTGGTTGTACTTTGTAGCAGGCACACAGAGCCAGTGACCCAGAGATAACTAAGGGAGGGCTTCTCCTATTGTTGGCCAGGAGAGTTGAGTGGAAATGGAAAGATCAATTTACCAAAGGTGGTCTGTGTGGTCCCTTCACGGCCCCGCCCCCAGGCTGGATAAATGACAGGAGGGGGAATAAGGAAGGAGTGCAGCAGACACATGTTTTCATACCTCAACGTTTAAAGGTCAAATTAAATCAACCTATTCAGAACTTATTTATTTTAAATTTAGCCTCAGTTTAGTTTATCTGTATGGATTAGATTATTGTGAAATAATTTGTCTTTATACTTTACAAATGATCAGTTTGACGACATTCACAAAAGGTTGGGATTTAAGGTGTAAAAAAAAGAATGAAAGCATTTGGTTGGATAATCTATCATCTCTCTTTATTAATCTGAAAACAGTTGCTTTGAAAGCCTTGCAGCAGACAGGGTGTGGTGCATACATTCTGCACAGACCTTTATCATTCCATCAGTTAACGTAACCTGAAAACACACGCCAACATGTCCCTTGCTTTACAAATGGAAATGTCAACTGGAAGCTTTTAGGGCTTTTAGGGGCCCAGCTAGCGAGCTAGCTATCTCCACCTTCGGGTCTAAGGTCTGTAAATAACACAGGGGTAAACCACGTGTCACAGGCCTGTTTGTCGTTAAGGCCTCATTCATGGGAAAGCTAGGGCAATGCCTTGTGTGAGACGCTCAGGAATGTCTGTCTGACTGACTTGGTGGAGATAACATCGGCGCTGAGGACTCTCATAGGGGTTCTACCAGGACACAGGCTAACTCAGCACTCTACACAAGAACACAATCAACGAAGAGATCTATTGAACTTGATGTGGAGACTAGAGACATAAGCTAAGCATACCAGCTCAACCCTTTTTCCTACCCAAGGTAATGGGGGACCATGTAAGATCAGGCAGATTATCAAGGTAGGACCGTTTGATGTTGATTCACGAAGGTAACTATATTTGTTGCGTGTTGTTTCTTCAAAGTGTAAGAGCATAAAAGAGACATTCCACTGCTGGTGGTATTGCATTGAGAGATAACTGGTGTCAAACTGGCTGCATCTAAAAATGAATTGGCTTCCTCTCCTTGCCTCCTCTCTATATTATCCACTGACCTACACAAAGCCCAGATAGTTCAAGGTAATTATGCAGCATGAGCTTCCCGTACTGCTCTGACCTATCCTGGATCCTATCCTGGATCCTATCCTGGATCCAAGCTAGCTGCTTTACAGTAATGAGACTGGGTATGAGTTGCACTCTAGTCTTGAGGTTAGGTGAGTGGACCCACTTCCTCTTTGCCCACCCTCCCAAATCATATTTTTTGCGGCTTGTTGTTTTAAGCGGTGCGAGGAGGAATCAGTCAAACAACATCCTGCTTCAGAGCCCCTGTCTGCGCTTGTAGCCGCGCCAGGCCATGAATTGTCCCTTTGACTGTGGGGGCACGGCACTGGAATGCTGGGAAGAGAAGAGGGGGGCCAGAGTGTTTCAGAAACAAGGAGAGGATGGTGGGCAGAGAGGGGGAGGAGGGGGTGGTCGAGAGTTACAGGTGATATGTGTTCGAACGTATCGCCGTCAGGACGAGGGTTTGTAGAAATCCGTGTGTGTGTTTTCTATGCTGTGACTGACGCGCTACATTCTCAGTCACATTTCCAGCCACACCAGGGGTGCACAATTCAAGTCTTTAAAGCCCATAGTCTGGTTTTAGCTGCCACTTAATGGGTCCATACCTGAACTCCCTGGTATCATTTCATCTCTGATTAGAAGTCAAAGATGAACATGTACTACTACATACTAAAACCAGCATACTAAAGTGTCTGGGGACCTCGAGGGCCAGAGTTGTTCAATGGCCCCTGGTCTCTACAGAAACATTATTCTTCCTATCTCCGGGTTCTTTGACCTGAAGGGATAGCGTTGTCCCTTTGACCTGAAACGATAGCGTTGTCCCTTTGACCTGAAGCGATAGCATTGTCCCTTTGACCTGAAACGATAGCATGTCCCTTTGACCTGAAGCGATAGCGTGGCCCCTTTGACCTGAAGCGATAGCGTTGGCCCTTTGACCTGAAACAATAGCATGTCCCTTTGACCTGAAACGATAGCATGTCCCTTTGACCTGAAGCGATAGCATGGTCCCTTTGACCTGAAGCGATATCATGTCCCTTTGACCTGAAGCGATAGCATGGTCCCTTTGACCTGAAGCAATAGCGGGGCCCCTTTGACCTGAAGCGATAGCATGTCCCTTTGACCTGAAGGGATAGCGTTGTCCCTTTGACCTGAAGCGATAGCGTGGCCCCTTTGACCTGAAGCGATAGCATGTCGCTTTGACCTGAAGGGATAGCGTTGTCCCTTTGACCTGAAGCGATAGCGTGGCCCCTTTGACCTGAAGCGATAGCATGTCCCTTTGACTTGAAGGGATAGCGTTGTCCCTTTGACCTGAAACGATAGCATGGTCCCTTTGACCTGAAGCGATAGCGGGGTCCCTTTGACCTGAAACGATAGCATGGTCCCTTTGACCTGAAACGATAGCATGGTCCCTTTGACCTGAAGCGATAGTGGGGTTCCTTTGACCTGAAGTGATAGCGTGGTCCCTTTGACCTGAAGCGATAGCATGTCCCTTTGACCTGAAGGGATAGCGTTGTCCCTTTGACCTGAAACGATAGCTTGGTCCCTTTGACCTGAAGCGATAGCATGGTCCCTTTGACCTGAAGCGATAGCGTGATCCCTTTGACCTGAAGTGATAGCGGGGTCCCTTTGACCTGAAGTGATAGCGTGGTCCCTTTGACCTGAAGCGATAGCGGGGTCCCTTTGACCTGAAGGGATAGCGTTGTCCCTTTGACCTGAAACGATAGCTTGGTCCCTTTGACCTGAAGTGATAGCGGGGTCCCTTTGACCTGAAGCGATAGCATGGTCCCTTTGACCTGAAGCGATAGCGTGGTCCCTTTGACCTGAAGCGATAGCATGGTCCCTTTGACCTGAAGTGATAGCGAGGTCCCTTTGACCTGAAGGGATAGCGTTGTCCCTTTGACCTGAAACGATAGCTTGGTCCCTTTGACCTGAAGTGATAGTGGGGTCCCTTTGACCTGAAGCGATAGCGTGGTCCCTTTGACCTGAAACGATAGCTTGGTCCCTTTGACCTGAAGTGATAGCGGGGTCCCTTTGACCTGAAGCGATAGCATGGTCCCTTTGACCTGAAGCAATAGCGGGGTCCCTTTGACCTGAAGCGATAGCATGTCCCTTTGACCTGAAGCGATAGCGGGGTCCCTTTGACCTGAAGGGATAGCGTGGTCCCTTTGACCTGAAGTGATAGCGGGGTCCCTTTGACCTGAAGCGATAGCATGTCCCTTTGACCTGAAGCGATAGCTTGGTCCCTTTGACCTGAAGTGATAGCGGGGTCCCTTTGACCTGAAGCGATAGCATGGTCCCTTTGACCTGAAACGATAGCTTGGTCCCTTTGACCTGAAGTGATAGCGGGGTCCCTTTGACCTGAAGCGATAGCATGGTCCCTTTGACCTGAAGCGATAGCGGGGTCCCTTTGACCTGAAGCGATAGCATGTCCCTTTGACCTGAAGCGATAGCGGGGTCCCTTTGACCTGAAGGCATAGCGTGGTCCCTTTGACCTGAAGTGATAGCGGGGTCCCTTTGACCTGAAGCGATAGCATGTCCCTTTGACCTGAAGCGATAGCGGGGTCCCTTTGACCTGAAGGGATAGCATGGTCCCTTTGACCTGAAGCGATAGCGGGGTCCCTTTGACCTGAAGCGATAGCGGGGTCCCTGGCATGCGTACAACACTTCCTCATATGCATGACTGAGACACACTAGAGTATGGAATTCAACATTAAGAGCTGGCCCATTAACCACTTGCCATTTCCTCAAATATTTTCCATGGCGGCTCTTTTTCACTGGGAGCACATAGGTCCAGAGCTAGCAGCAGAGCTCTGGCTCACTGCTGCTTTCCCCTACCTTTAGACTAGCGCCACTACAGGGGGTCTTTACAACTGGAAGCAGATGCCTTTCACTCTTCAACCACTGATTTAAAATGATTTGATAGGTGAAAGCAGTAAGGCTGAAACCTATCCAGTCCTTTTACCTAGCAGTGGTCCAAGAAATGTTACCTTTATTTAACTAGGCAAGTCAGTTAAGAAACAATGATGGCCTAATGGGGAACAGTGGGTTATAACTACCTTGTTCAGGGGCAGAACAACTGATCATTACCTTGTCATCCCGGGGATTCAATCCAACAACCTTCCGGTAACTGGCCTAACCACTAAGCTACCTGCGGCCATGAAGATAGTGAGGAAAGGAAGACATTTTAGATTGGTCACAGCATATAGATGTGTCCACTTTTATGATGTCATGTCATTCTATGAACAACTTCCATTGGTAGTGATTCTCAGTGTTTCCAAGCGACCTTTTGGCATTTGCTGGTTACTGTACATTTCAAAGATTTTTTTGTCAAAGAAGCACGTTGGTGGATTTCACAAAGCAACGGAAAAACAGTGAAAAACTTGATTAAAAACCGGCAATGGTGAGCTTGAAAATCGCCTATAACATACAGACCCCTCCTCTCTAGTGTAGTGTAGGAAGTCTGGAAGCTACATGCCTGTAGGACACAGACCTCTCCAGTGTAGTGTAGGAAGTCTGGAAGCTACATGCCTGTAGGACACAGACCCCTCCTCTCCAGTGTAGTGTAGGAAGTCTGGAAGCTACATGCCTGTAGGACACAGACCTCTCCAGTGTAGTGTAGGAAGTCTGGAAGCTACATGCCTGTAGGACACAGACCCCTCCTCTCCAGTGTAGTGTAGGAAGTCTGGAAGCTACATGTCTGTAGGACACAGACCCCTCCTCTACAGTGTAGTGTAGGAAGTCTGGAAGCTACATGCCTGTAGGACACAGACCCCTCCTCTCCAGTGTAGTGTAGGAAGTCTGGAAGCTACATGCCTGTAGGACACAGACCCCTCCTCTCCAGTGTAGTGTAGGAAGTCTGGAAGCTATATGCCTGTAACACACAGACCCCTCCTCTCCAGTGTAGTGTAGGAAGTCTGGAAGCTACATGCCTGTAGGACACAGACCCCTCCTCTCCAGTGTAGTGTAGGAAGTCTGGAAGCTACATGCCTGTAGGACACAGACCCCTCCTCTCCAGTGTAGTGTAGGAAGTCTGGAAGCTACATGCCTGTAGGACACAGACCCCTCCTCTCCAGTGTAGTGTAGGACGTCTGGAAGCTACATGCCTGTAGGACACAGACCCCTCCTCTCCAGTGTAGTGTAGGAAGTCTGGAAGCTACATGCCTGTAGGACACAGACCCCTCCTCTCCAGTGTAGTGTAGGAAGTCTGGAAGCTACATGCCTGTAGGACACAGACCCCTCCTCTCCAGTGTAGTGTAGGAAGTCTGGAAGCTACATGCCTGTAGGACACAGACCCCTCCTCTCCAGTGTAGTGTAGGAAGTCTGGAAGCTACATGCCTGTAGGACACAGACCCCTCCTCTCCAGTGTAGTGTAGGAAGTCTGGAAGCTACATGCCTATAGGACACAGACCCCTCCTCTCCAGTGTAGTGTAGGAAGTCTGGAAGCTACATGCCTGTAGGACACAGACCCCTCCTCTCCAGTGTAGTGTAGGAAGTCTGGAAGCTACATGCCTGTAACACACAGACCCCTCCTCTCCAGTGTAGTGTAGGAAGTCTGGAAGCTACATGCCTGTAGGACACAGACCCCTCCTCTACAGTGTAGTGTAGGAAGTCTGGAAGCTACATGCCTGTAGGACACAGACCCCTCCTCTCCAGTGTAGTGTAGGAAGTCTGGAAGCTACATGTCTGTAGGACACAGACCCCTCCTCTACAGTGTAGTGTAGGAAGTCTGGAAGCTACATGCCTGTAGGACACAGACCCCTCCTCTCCAGTGTATTGTAGGAAGTCTGGAAGCTACATGCCTGTAGGACACAGACCCCTCCTCTCCAGTGTATTGTAGGAAGTCTGGAAGCTACATGCCTGTAGGACACAGACCCCTCCTCTCCAGTGTAGTGTAGGAAGTCTGGAAGCTACATGCCTGTAGGACACAGACCCCTCCTCTCCAGTGTAGTGTAGGAAGTCTGGAAGCTACATGCCTGTAGGACACAGACCCCTCCTCTCCAGTGTAGTGTAGGAAGTCTGGAAGCTACATGCCTGTAGGACACAGACCCCTCCTCTCCAGTGTAGTGTAGGACGTCTGGAAGCTACATGCCTGTAGGACACAGACCCCTCCTCTCCAGTGTAGTGTAGGAAGTCTGGAAGCTACATGCCTGTAGGACACAGACCCCTCCTCTCCAGTGTAGTGTAGGAAGTCTGGAAGCTACATGCCTGTAGGACACAGACCCCTCCTCTCCAGTGTAGTGTAGGAAGTCTGGAAGCTACATGCCTGTAGGACACAGACCCCTCCTCTCCAGTGTAGTGTAGGAAGTCTGGAAGCTACATGCCTGTAGGACACAGACCCCTCCTCTCCAGTGTAGTGTAGGAAGTCTGGAAGCTACATGCCTGTAGGACACAGACCCCTCCTCTCCAGTGTAGTGTAGGAAGTCTGGAAGCTACATGCCTGTAGGACACAGACCCCTCCTCTCCAGTGTAGTGTAGGAAGTCTGGAAGCTACATGCCTGTAGGACACAGACCCCTCCTCTCCAGTGTAGTGTAGGAAGTCTGGAAGCTACATGCCTGTAGGACACAGACCCCTCCTCTCCAGTGTAGTGTAGGAAGTCTGGAAGCTACATGCCTGTAGGACACAGACCCCTCCTCTCCAGTGTAGTGTAGGAAGTCTGGAAGCTACATGCCTGTAGGACACAGACCCCTCCTCTCCAGTGTAGTGTAGGAAGTCTGGAAGCTACATGCCTGTAGGACACAGACCCCTCCTCTCCAGTGTAGTGTAGGAAGTCTGGAAGCTACATGCCTGTAGGACACAGACCCCTCCTCTCCAGTGTAGTGTAGGAAGTCTGGAAGCTACATGCCTGTAGGACACAGACCCCTCCTCTCCAGTGTAGTGTAGGAAGTCTGGAAGCTACATGCCTGTAGGACACAGACCCCTCCTCTCCAGTGTAGTGTAGGAAGTCTGGAAGCTACATGCCTGTAGGACACAGACCCCTCCTCTCCAGTGTAGTGTAGGAAGTCTGGAAGCTACATGCCTGTAGGACACAGATCCCTCCTCTCCAGTGTAGTGTAGGAAGTCTGGAAGCTACATGCCTGTAACACACAGACCCCTCCTCTCCAGTGTAGTGTAGGACGTCTGGAAGCTACATGCCTGTAGGACACAGACCCCTCCTCTCCAGTGTAGTGTAGGAAGTCTGGAAGCTACATGCCTGTAGGACACAGACCCCTCCTCTCCAGTGTAGTGTAGGAAGTCTGGAAGCTACATGTCTGTAGGACACAGACCCCTCCTCTACAGTGTAGTGTAGGAAGTCTGGAAGCTACATGCCTGTAGGACACAGACCCCTCCTCTCCAGTGTAGTGTAGGAAGTCTGGAAGCTACATGCCTGTAGGACACAGACCCCTCCTCTCCAGTGTAGTGTAGGACGTCTGGAAGCTACATGCCTGTAGGACACAGACCCCTCCTCTCCAGTGTAGTGTAGGAAGTCTGGAAGCTACATGCCTGTAGGACACAGACCTCTACAGTGTAGTGTAGGAAGTCTGGAAGCTACATGTCTGTAGGACACAGACCCCTCCTCTACAGTGTAGTGTAGGAAGTCTGGAAGCTACATGCCTGTAGGACACAGACCCCTCCTCTCCAGTGTAGTGTAGGAAGTCTGGAAGCTACATGTCTGTAGGACACAGACCCCTCCTCTCCAGTGTAGTGTAGGAAGTCTGGAAGCTACATGCCTGTAGGACACAGACCCCTCCTCTACAGTGTAGTGTAGGAAGTCTGGAAGCTACATGCCTGTAACACACAGACCCCTCCTCTCCAGTGTATTGTAGGAAGTCTGGAAGCTACATGTCTGTAGGACACAGACCCCTCCTCTCCAGTGTAGTGTAGGAAGTCTGGAAGCTACATGCCTGTAGGACACAGACCCCTCCTCTCCAGTGTAGTGTAGGAAGTCTGGAAGCTACATGTCTGTAGGACACAGACCCCTCCTCTACAGTGTAGTGTAGGAAGTCTGGAAGCTACAAGACAATTACTGAGAGTTTTGAGGTCAACAGACAGGAAGTGGAGATCCTGGTTTGGTGTGTCATGTTGCATTTAGTTCTCTATTAGCATGTTTTCTCCAGTTCTCTGTATGTTTCTACCTTTACTCAGTCTCTCTCTCTCCATTTCTCTGTATGTTACTACCTTTTTTACTCTCTCTAACTCCCTCTCTCTCTCTCTCCCTCTCCCCCCTCTCTCACTCTCTCTCCTTCTCTCTCCCTCTCTCTCTCTCTCTCTCTCTCTCTCTCCCCTCTCTCTCTCTCTCTCTCTCCCCTCTCTCTCTAACTCCCTCTCTCTCTCCCTCTCCCCCCTCTCTCACTCTCTCTCCTTCTCTCTCTCTCCCTCTCTCTCTCTCTCTCTCTCTCTCTCGCTCTCTCCTTCTCTCTCTCTCCCTCTCTCTCTCTCCCCTCTCTCTCTAACTCCCTCTCTCTCTCTCTCTCCCTCTCTCCCCCCTCTCACTCTCTCTCCTTCTCTCTCCCGCTCTCCTCCCTCCATGTAGTCAGGCTGTCGCATTTTAAAATAAGGTTTAAATTACAGGACTGGCTGTGGCTTTCCATCGTTCCGTCAGAATTTTTGCCAACTCGCAATTTGCCTAATGGAAGCCTGCCATGCTGTTGAACCTAAAGATTATTTGCAGATGTTGACAGGCAATGACTTTATGAAATGTTGGAAAATGTCGCGTGTGCGTTTTGCAGGAACGGTTGGTTAAGTTCGGTTTGTTTGAGAGAAGTTCTGTTTGCCTTGTTTAAGGAAATACTAGCTCGCCGTGTTGTTGTTGAGTTGACTGTGTGTGTTTGCGCCCTAGAGACATACGGGGCGGTGTGTGTGTGTTTGTGTGTGTCTGCTTACGCGTGTGATTGTTTTCATCAGTGTTTGTATGTGTGTGTGTTCCTGCGCTGCATGATGGGATGGAAAGAGGCTACTTGAGACATCACACTGACAGGAGCCATTTTCCTCCTGCCTGGGCCAGAGGGATAGGTGTGGTAGTTAAACCTCTAGGCCAGATGGATAGGTGTGTGTAGTAGTTAAACCTCTGGGCCAGATGGATAGGTGTGTGTAGTAGTTAAACCTCTGGGCCAGATGGATAGGTGTGTGTAGTAGTTAAACCTCTGGGCCAGATGGATAGGTGTGTGTAGTAGTTAAACCTCTGGGCCAGATGGATAGGTGTGTGTAGTAGTTAAACCTCTGGGCCAGATGGATAGGTGTAGTAGTAGTTAAACCTCTGGGCCAGATGGATAGGTGTGTGTAGTAGTTAAACCTCTGGGCCAGATGAATAGGTGTGTGTAGTAGTTAAACCTCTGGGCCAGATGGATAGGTGTGTGTAGTAGTTAAACCTCTGGGCCAGATGGATAGGTGTGTGTAGTAGTTAAACCTCTGGGCCAGATGGATAGGTGTGGTAGTAGTTAAACCTCTGGGCCAGATGGATAGGTGTAGTAGTAGTTAAACCTCTGGGCCAGATGGATAGGTGTAGTAGTTAAACCTCTGGGCCAGATGGATAGGTGTGTGTAGTAGTTAAACCTCTGGGCCAGATGGATAGGTGTGTGTAGTAGTTAAACCTCTGGGCCAGATGGATAGG
>NC_052307.1:80677431-80694931 GCF_016432855.1 Salvelinus namaycush
GCTGAATGCTGCATAATCCCTCCCCCTCTGCCCTCTCTCTCTCCCTTTCTCTCCCTTTCTCTCTCTATCTCTCTCTCCCTTTCTCTCTCTCTCCCTTTCTCTCTCTCCCTCTCTCTCTCTCCCTTTCTCTCTCTCTCTCTCTCTATCTCTCTCTCTCCCTTTCTCTCTCTCCCTTTCTCTCTCTCTATCTCTCTCTCCCTTTCTCTCTCTCTATCTCTCTCTCCCTTTCTCTCTCTCTCCCTTTCTCTCTCTCCCTCTCTCTCTCTCCCTCTCTCTCTCTCTCTCTATCTCTCTCTCTCCCTTTCTCTCTCTCCCTTTCTCTCTCTCTATCTCTCTCCCTCTCTCTCTCTCCCTTTCTCTCTCTCTATCTCTCTCTCCCTTTCTCTCTCTCTATCTCTCTCCCTCTCTCTCTCCCTTTCTCTCTCTCTCTCTATCTCTCTCTCTCCCTTTCTCTCTCTGCCTTTCTCTCTCTCTCTGTCTTTCTCTTAATTCAATTCAATTTGCTTTATTGGCATGATGTAACAATGTATATATTGCCAAAGCTTACTTTGGATATTTACAATATGAAAATAATAAGAATCAAATTGTCAACGGGACAACAGTAACAACAATAACCAAGGGTCAAAATAACCATACAATGAACAATAAGCATTGAGGACATGTGCAGGTTGATTGGTCTGTCAGACACTGTCCCTCATCTTATGGCAGGCAGCAATGTAGTGCGCTGCCAACCCACAGCTCTCTGCGTCCTCCCCCAACAGGATACACAGATAGATTCTCTCTCTCTCTCTCTCTCTCTCTCTCTCTCTCTCTCTCTCTCTCTCTCTCTCTCTCTCTCTCTCTCTCTCCCTTTCTCTCTGTCTCTCTCTCTCTCTCTTAGCTCATGGGGGTAGGGGCTATGAGATGGAGGGATAGAGGGGGGCTCTCCCACGCGGGCTCACCCGTCTGGAATGCGGAGGAGAGGGGTGTAGAGGTGGAGGGGGAGGAAGGGGCAGTGGGATATTGCCGGTCAAGATGACAGTTTTTCCAGGGTTTTTAGAACTTACTACTAATGGCTCATGGGAAACGAGGAATGAGGAACTTACTAGAAGCTGAGGAGTTTTTGTTTTTGTAAGTAGGATGGAGTAGGATTGTTTTGTGTTGAAAATGTTACAGTTTCCATTTCCATCCACTAACCGTGACCACGCACTCTTGGTCCCTCTCCTCGGTCAATCAGTCTGGTCTCTCTCCTAGGTCTGTCAGTCTGGTCTCTCTCCTAAGTCTATCAGTCTGGTTTCTCTCCTAAGTCTATCAGTCTGGTCTCTCTCCTAAGTCTATCAGTCTGGTCTCTCTCCTAAGTCTATCAGTCTGGTTTCTCTCCTAAGTCTATCAGTCTGGCCTCTCTCCTAAGTCTATCAGTCTGGTCTCTCTCCTAGGTCCATCAGTCTGGTCTCTCTCCTAGGTCCATCAGTCTGGTCTCTCTCCTAAGTCTATCAGTCTGGTCTCTCTCCTAGGTCTATCAGTCTGGTCTCTCTCCTAAGTCTATCAGTCTGGTCTCTCTCCTAAGTCTATCAGTCTGGTCTCTCCTAGGTCAATCAGTCTGGTCTCCCCCAGGTCTATCAGTCTGGTCTCTCTCCTAAGTCTATCAGTCTGGTCTCTCTCCTAGTTCAATCAGTCTGGTCTCTCCTAGGTCTATCAGTCTGGCCTCTCTCCTAAGTCTATCAGTCTGGTCTCTCTCCTAAGTCTATCAGTCTGGTCTCTCTCCTAGGTCAATCAGTCTGGTCTCTCCTAGGTCTATCAGTCTGGTCTCTCTCCTAAGTCTATCAGTCTGGTCTCTCTCCTAAGTCTATCAGTCTGGTCTCTCTCCTAGGTCTATCAATCTGGTTTCTCTCCTAAGTCTATCAGTCTGGTCTCTCTCCTAAGTTATCAGTCTGGTCTCTCTCCTAGGTCTATCAGTCTGGTCTCTCCTAGGTCTATCAGTCTGGTCTCTCTCCTCGGTCTATCAGTCTGGTCAATGGACACATGTCTTTACTTGAAGTTAGTGACTGTAGTAAAATCTAGCTTTAGTTAGTTAGTTAGTGACTGTAGTAAAATATAGCTTTAGTTAGTTAGTTAGTTTAATGTAGTAAAATCTAGCTTTAGTTAGTTAGTTAGTGACTGTAGTAAAATCTAGCTTTAGTTAGTTAGTTAGTGACTGTAGTAAAATCTAGCTTTAGTTAGTTCAGATATTCAGGGTTTTTCCTTTAGCAGGATAGTAACTTTTACTCTCTACCTCCCCCACAAATGAATATAATTCATATCAGCTTTATTGGCATGAAAAGTGAATGGAGTTACAACAATAACAATCTCTCTCTCTCCATCTCAGACCCCGGTACCTCCGCGGGCTCCTCGTCCTCCTGTGGGCGGCGTTCCCACTGGTGCAGCGTAGCCTACTGGGAACAGCGGACGCGGGTCGGCCGCCTCTACCCGGCCCACGAGCCCTCGCTCAGCATCTTCTACGACCTACCTCAGGGCACGGGCCTCTGCCTGGGCCAACTCAACGCCGTTGCCAACGCTAGCAACGGTCACCGCTGCGACGGTGGCGGCGGTCACCATGGCAACCGTAGTCACCGCGGCGGTAGTGGCAGCAGCAGCAGCACGGGCAGCTGTGTCCAGCGAACACGCAGCAAAATCGGCTACGGGATTGTCCTGAGCCAAGAACCTGACGGAGTGTGGATCTACAACCGTAGCCAGCACCCAGTGTTTGTCCACTCGCCCACCCTGGACCTGCCCAGCTCAGTGAGGGGACTGACGGTGAGGAGGGTGATGCCTGGCTACTCACTCAAAGTGTTTGACTATGACAAGTCCAGCTGGATCCTGCAGCAGGGCATGGAGCCCCCTGTGGGGCTGGAGGGCCCCTATGACCCCCACAGTGTGAGGATCAGCTTCGCCAAGGGCTGGGGCCCCTGCTACTCCAGACAGTTCATCACCTCCTGCCCCTGCTGGGTGGAGGTGTTGCTCAATACCCACAGATAGCACACAGACTAGGAAGACAGACAGAGGGATGGATGGACAGGCATACACACGGATAGACAGACGGGAAAACACAAATACAGTACACGTATTTACTTACACAGGTGCTCACAGGTATATGTGTACACCCACACACAGGCACACACACACACACACACAGCTATCTCAATCAACTATCCCAAATATAATCTACCTAGATTTAATATAAAGTTTTATATATTATATGAAATATATTATACTTGTAAATACCAAGTCATTTTTACAATGCAATTATTTATGTATAGTGTAATGTGTATATGGACAAAATCAAAAAGGAACAGAATTATGCACTTTGGATTCTATATATGCATTCTCAATGCCTTTTGAAAGAGATATATCCTGCAAACAATAGGACGCACCCGGTTTTAGTTCTCATATTTTATCAATCACCTGGAAAAGTTATGCCATTCACACTTTGACAATAAAGTACTCGTATTCTAAGATGTTGTCTTCAAACTTTGATTTGGTCTTTTTACTGATATTCTCCCGTGGTGTTTTGTGTATTGAGTTGAGATATGTGACGTGACAGGGCACTAGAATTGTCGTGGTGAAATAACATTATAATCAGTTGTGGGATAAAAAACCAGCGGTGTAGTGGATGGTAAAGTAAATGCATTTACCCTTTATGCTCAACAGTACGTTCAAAAGCTTCAGCCATAGTCTTCCAATTAGATACCTATGTTACTGAATTACCACCATCAGGATCAACCAAATGAGGTTCATTCACATCTGATTGGCTGTACCAAAGATCCAGAAGGCCCCTGAAGAAGGCTTGGAGGGCACATCCACTGATCAGCTGCCTGGATGTGGTGAGGGAAGCTTCCTTTGATCATTCCCAGTCATATTATTTGTGGGTCTAGAATTAAACTACAACATAAAACCGAAACCATCTGCCCTGACCAAACACGAAGACAGTCCATGCAGCTACATTTACATAAGACGTAATGACCCAGCGAATACTTCTGGTAATGGTCTACATCAGGGGAAAGATACATGTTAATGTCATTGAAGAACACGGGCCTCGGTTACACCATAGATCTCTCAAGTCTGTAGAAAGTACAAACACCCCAAAAAGCATTGCTCCTCATAAACGGATTCTGCTCCAATGTGCGGAAATCAGATCCCCCCCCCCCAACTCTATCCATGGGACGAGAGCCCAATACCAATGGAAACACACAGAGCGGGTGGTGGTGAGAAACTGAAAACACATAGCTGGATGATTACACAACAAACCACAGTGGGTACATGGGCCCAGACCGGCTCCAGTAGGAGAAAGTTCTGTGTTTATAACACAATGGCATCCTGTTTGAGTCTTTCAACAACACAAGTGTTTGTGGAAGCTCTCATATTTGGGTAAGAGAACGAGAGAGAATGACTGGCTGGAAAAGCAATGTAAGCAGTATGAATCGTGTCTTGAGACGTCTGTGCTTTTCTTCACTCTGACAGGGCGGACATTTTGTTTTTTTGTCTCTGACGAAGATCTGAGCCGCTGCGTTTTGAAAGCTGTAATTAGCTTTAAGCTTGAAAAGTAAACAAGAGCTGATTATACTGCGTTTGTGGTACAGAACGAAGCAGAGCCACATCGCTCAACCATTGATAGTTGTTTTTATATGTTGTTTGAATTTGCAGTATTAGGTCTAAAAAAAGGCTATTCATGGGCATTTGTGAAGTGGTTTTCACAGTATTGCAAATGATCACATAGTAATAGTTTCTAGTTGAATGACTGGGATTCAAGGAACAGTAGTCCACATGGTTAAATAAACAGACATTCCATGATCGCATGAATGGTGCCATACCGTATGATAGATTCAATCAAGAGGAACCTTATGCAAACGTTTGTAGCTATATTATGTGTTCTGGGACATGATGGGTCTGTTAACATTTTCACAGCACGCCATTTTCCAACCTTGTGATCAAGACCCAGGGCATTCTTGCTGCCCCAAAAATTCCAAGGATTATTCACGTCTGTCTCCATCTCCTGCCTAGTTGCTCCAAGCCAAGTGTGTGGTCTGTGGTGGCGGGATAGAACAGCCGATGGGGAAGGAAGTTGGCGGTGGCCGGGGGAATAGGGTGCGCCACCATCCAAAATCCACCATCTTGTCTTCCATCTCATTTGGGTTGTATTCATTAGGCAAACAGAAGAAAACTGACTGAATCAGTGAGGGACTCTGAACTCTGTTGCAAAACGTTTTGCTTTGGTGTGCCCTAATGAAACAACTCTGGTGTCCCGTCTGAAAACACTGCTCCTGACTTACCACCTCTCATTGTTTTCCTTTGTCAGGATTCAAAGACACGAGGAGCACGTTAAATAAACCCCCAGCTCCTGTCAGAGGAGGAGACCCTTGGCTCGGGAAGAGGCTTGTGAGGGCTGTGGTGTGCTGCTGACCCCACGTTGAACTGAGAATGAAGTGGGCTAATTCAAGTGTAGGAAGTGGGAGTCAATGATCTGTGTAAATAGAACACACATCCTCTTGTCACAGGTAGCAGGTAAACATGTCTGCATACAGATGTAGGATCTTAATCTGATCACCCTGTTGCAGGAGAACTTTCCTACAGTGCAGGAAATGTAAAACGTACAGCGTATTTGAGGTTTTGAAAAGGCTTCTGAAGTTCGTTATTTCCACTTAGAAATTTCAGACTTGATTTTCCCTCACGGAAAATGTATCAACCCCTACAAAAATGTCCATTAATTATAATCCACATAATAATTCACATTTCCTGTTGCTGCAGGATTATTTTCCTGCTGTAGCAAACTGGCTCAAATGAAGATCCTACATCTGTAGTTGAAGTTTAGTAATGAAAACGTTATTGATGATCAATAGATCTAATAGTGGATAATCACCTTTTAGGAGTAAGGATATGTTATTATATTATATCTACAATGTACAGCGTGGCTGGTCTGGAACCTGTGACAAGATAATGTATTATGTTGAGGTGATAATTGAAACAATTTAGTGATAACAATACCTCAATAAGTGTTTTTATTATAATAATTGACTTCCAAGCGATAATTGACTTCAGAATGCAGGTAACCCTCTTTATCGAGTGAAAGTGGAGAAGTTTAAACAGAAGTTTCCTGTAAGTTATGGCTTGCTGTAAAAGATGATTGATTTATGCTCTGGTAAATGCACAAATGATGTGGGAGGGACGTCCCCACCATGGGAACTGAATTCAATTTGAATATGGTCCTACCTAGCTATTTTCCCACCAAACATGATTCTTACAGACAACAAATATTTTAAATGGCAAAGATAATATCCCAATAAACAAAAAAGCATATGATGTTTTTTACATCAATACTTTCTGTCATTGAAACTGGTCACATGGTTCAGGGACGTTGAGTCTGAATGAAGTCTGAATGAGAGGTGTTGATGTGAAAAACATCATATATTTTTTTGTTTATTGGGATATTATCGTTGCCATTTAAAATATTTGTTGTCTGTAAGAATCATGTTTGGTGGGAAAATAGCTAGGTGGGACCATATTCAAATTGAATTCAGTTCCCATGGTGGTGACGTCCCTCCCACATCAGTTGTGCATTTACCAGAGCATAAATCAATCATCTTTTACAGCAAGCCATAATTGGATAACACTGTCTTGATCCGGTAGATTTCAGACAAACATAGAATACAGATAGATAAAAGAATCAAACCAATCACAACATAAGCAGGGATCACTCACACTGCACATGATAACTGACCTCCTCCCATCATTCTAGCATCACCCTGACGATATTCTGTCATCTATGTTTGTCTGAAATTTACCGGATCCAGACAGTGTTATCCAGCCCACGTGTGTGAGACCGCAGACATCACTAATGTGCTTTCTTCTGCACTGACTCGAGACCTCAACTACATATGCAAAAGTATGTGGACACCCCTTCAAATTAGTGGATTTGGCTATTTCAGCCACACCCGTTGCTGACAGGTGTATAAAATCGAGCGAACAGCCATGCAATCTCCATAGACAAACATAGGCAGTTGAATGGCCCGTACTGAAGAGCTCAGTCACTTTCAACGTGGCACCGTCATTGGATCAAATCAAATTGTATTTGTCACATTCGTTGAATACAACAAGTGTAGACCTTGCCGTGAAATGCTTACTTACAAGCCCTTAACCAACAATGCAGTTAAAGAAATAGAGTTAAGAAAATATTTACTAAATAAACTAAAGTAAAAAATCAAAAGTAACACAGTAAAATAACAATACAGAGGCTATATACAGGGGGAACCGGTACCGAGTCAGTGTGCGGGGATACAGGTTAGTCAAGGTAATTTGTACATGTAGGTAGGGGTAAAGTGACTATGAGGGCGGTCAATGTAAATAGTCCGCGTGGTCATTTGATTAATTGTTCAGCCTTCCTCTGACACCGCCTAGTATATAGGTCCTGGATGGCAGGAAGCTTGGCCGCAGTGCTGTACACACTACCCTCTGTAACGCCTTACGGTCGGAGGCTGAGCAGTTGCCATACCAGACGGTAATGCAACCGGTCAGGATGCTCTCGATGGTGCAGCTGTAGAACTTTTTGAGGATCTGGGGACCCATGCCAAATGTTTGCAACCTGTCAAACAAATTTCTGCCCTGCTAGAGCTGCCCCGGGCAACTGTACGTGCTGTTATTGTGAAGTGGAAACATCTAGGAGCAACAACGTCTCAGCCGCGAAGTGGTAGGCCACAAAAGCTCACAGAACGGGACTGCCGAGTGCTGAAGCGAATAGAGTGTAAACATTGTCTGTTTTGGTTACAACATTCACTACAGAGTTCCAAACTGCCTCTGGACGCAACAAGAACTGTTCGTCGGGAGCTTCATGAAATGGGTTTCCATGGCCGAGGAGCCGCACACAAGCCTAAGATCACCATGCGCAATTCCAGCCGTCGGCTGGAGTGGTGTAAAGCTCGTCGCCATTGGACTCTGGAGCAGTGGAAACTTGTTCTCTGAAGTGATGAATCACGCTTCACCATCTGGCAGTCCGACGGACGAATCTGGGTTTGGCGAATGCCAGGAGAACGCTACCTGCCCGAATGCATAGTGACAACTGTAAAGTTTGGTGGAGGAGGAATAATGGTCTGGAGCTGTTTTTCATGGTTCTGGCTAGGCCCCTTAGTTCCAGTGAAGGGAAATCTTAACGCTTCAGCATGACAATGCCCCTGTGCACAAAGTGAGGTCCATACAGAAATGGTTAGTCGAGATCGATGTGGAAGAACTTGACTGGTCTGCACAGAGGCTCTGCTCACTGCTGCTGAAAGAGAAGGCTGCGTTTCCCCCCATGTCTCTCTGTCTCCATTTAATTACACTGAGGCTGACACACATGGTGCTTAAAGACACAAAACAAAAAGACAGGGTCAAAAATAAACAGCAATGCAGTCATTCATTGAGGGCGCGTCACAGACACAGTCCCTACAGTTTACTATATATCATTGACTCGTATTCATATCACAGGAGATTGGTGACACCTTCATTGAGGGCGCATCACAGACACAGTCCCTACAGTTTACTGTAGATAATGGACTTGGAGAGAACGGGCTCGTTCTACTGACTGGAGCGGAATCAGTGGAATGATAACAAATCCATCAAACACATTCCATTTGCTCCGTTCCGGACGTTATGATGAGCCGTCCTCCCGTCAGCAGCCTCCTGTGATTCAGATACTTCATGTCTGACAAGCTTGAAGCATGTCCTGTAGGCTATAAGATGCTATCGTTATGTAGTGAGGGTGGCCAGGATGTGTCTGTATCTGAAACAGTGGAGGCTGCTGAGGGGAGGACGGCTCATAATAATGTCTGGAACGGAGCAGGGACTGTAGGGACTGTGTCTGTGACTCCCCTCAATGAATGACTGCTTTGCTGTTTACTTTGGACCCTGTCTTTTTGTTTTGTGTCTTTAAGCACCATGTCTGTCAGCCTCAGTGTAATTAAATGGAGACAGAGAGAAATGGGGGGAACGCAGTCTTCTCTTGCAGCAGCAGTGAGCCTCAGCCTGTACTGCCTGGAGGTGCTCTCCTCTTGAACCTTGGCCAAGAGTCTTTTGTCTCCTTTTAACACTTTACATTGCAGTGTTTCTCGTCCAATTAACCCCAGCTACGGGGACGAGGAGGTTTCATTGAGATAGAATGACACACATTGAGATAGAAATACACACATTGAGATAGAATGGCACACATTGAGATAGAAATACACAAACATTGAGATAGAATGACACACATTGAGATAGAAATACACACATTGTGTCACGTTCCTGACCTTGTTTTCCTTTTGTATAGTTGTGTTTAGTGGGTCAGGACGTGAGCTGGGTGGGCAGTCTGTGTTGTTTGTTCTATGTTAAGTGTTAGGTTTAATTGACCTTGTATGGCTCTCAATCAGAGGCAGGTGTTTTCGTTTTCCTCTGATTGAGAACCATATATAGGTAGGTTGTTTCACATTGTTTGTTGTGGGTGGTTGTCTTCCGTGTTTGTGTCTGTGCACCACACGGGACTGTTTCGTTTGTTTGTGTAGTCTGTACCTGTTCATGCGTTCTTCGTGTATATGTAAGTTCTCTAGTTCAGGTCTGTCTACGTTCGTTTTGTTGTTTTGTATTTTCCGAGTGTTTTCCGTATTCATTTTTTCGGACGAAGAGGAGGAGAACAGCCGTTACAGAACCACCCACCTAACAAGGATCAAGCAGCGTGAGAGGAACCAGCAGCAGCGGCCAAAAAACCAGGACTCGTGGACTTGGGAGGAAATATTGAACGGAGAAGGACCCTGAGGCTAAGGTGGGAGAGAATCGCCGCTCTCGGGAGGCGATGGAGTCAGCGAAAGCCCAGGATCGGTGGTATGAGGAGGCAGCAAGGAGACGTGGCTGGAAACCCGAAAATAAACCCCAAAAATGTATTGGGGGGGGGCTAAAAGGGAGTGTGGCGAAGTCAGGTAGGAGACCTGCGCCTACTCCCTGTACTTACCGTGGAGAGCGAGAGTACGGGCAGACACTGTGTTACGCAGTAGAGCGCATGGTGTCTCCTGTACGTGTGCATAGCCCGGTGCGGTACATACCAGCTCCTCGTATCGGCCGGGCCAGATTGCGCATTGAGCCAAGTGCCATGAAGCCGGCTCTACATATCTGGCCTCCAGTACGTCTCCTCGGGCCGGCTTACATGGCACCAGCCTTACGCATGGTGTCCCCGGTTCGCCTACATAGCCCGGTGCGGGTTATTCCACCTCCCCGCACTGGTATTTCCGGCGCCACCTCCCCGCCCCAGCCCAGTACCACCAGTGCCTACACCACGCACCAGGCTTCCAGTGCTTCTCCAGAGCCCTGTTCCTCCTCCACGCACTCTCCCTGTGGTGCGTGTCTCCAGCCCAGTGCCTCCAGTTCCGGCACCACGCATTTACATTTACATTTAAGTCATTTAGCAGACGCTCTTATCCAGAGCGACTTACAAATTGGAAAGTTCATACATATTCATCCTGGTCCCCCCCTGGGAATTGAACCCTGGTCCCCCCGTGGGAATTGAACCCACAACCCTGGCGTTGCAAGCGCCATGCTCTACCAACTGAGCCACACGGGACGCATCAAGCCTCCTGTGCGTCTCCAGAGCCCTGTACGCACTGTTCCTTCTCCCCGTACTCGCCCTGATGTGCGTGCCCTCAGCCCGGTACCACCAGTGCCGGTACCACGCACCAGGCCTATAGTACGCCTTGAGAGTCCAGTGTGCCCTGTTATTGTTCCCCGCACTAGCCTGAAGGTGCGTGTCCTTAGCCCGGTACCTCCAGTTCCGGCACCACGCACCAGGCCTACAGTGCGTCTCAGCCGGCCAGAGTCTGCCGTCTGCCCAGCGGCGCCTGAACTGCCCGTCTGCCCAGCGGCGCCTGAACTGCCCGTCTGCCCAGCGGCGCCTGAACTGCCCGTCTGCCCAACGGCGCCTGAACTGCCCGTCTGCCCAACGGCGCCTGAACTGCCCGTCTGCCCAACGCCGTCTGAACTGTCCGTCTGCCAAGCACCGCATGAACTGCCCGTCTGTACTGAGCCTTCAAAGCCGCCCGTCTGTACTGAGCCTGCAAAGCCGCCCGTCTGCCATGAGCCTTCAGAGCCGTCCGACAGACAGGAGCCGCTAGAGCCTTCCGCCAGACAGGAGCCGCTAGAGCCTTCCGCCAGACAGGAGCCGCTAGAGCCTTCCGCCAGACAGGAGCCGCTAGAGCCTTCCGCCAGACAGGAGCCGCTAGAGCCTTCCGCCAGACAGGAGCCGCTAGAGCCTTCCGCCAGACAGGAGCCGCTAGAGCCTTCCGCCAGACAGGATCAGCCAGAGCCTTCCGCCAGACAGGATCAGCCAGAGCCTTCCGCCAAACAGGATCAGCCAGAGCCTTCTGCCAGACAGGATCAGCCAGAGCCTTCCGCCAGACAGGATCAGCCAGAGCCGTCAGCCAGCCATGACCAGCCAGAGCCGTCAGCCAGCCATGTCCAGCCAGAGCCGTCGTCCAGCCATGACCAGCCAGAGCCGTCGTCCAGCCATGACCAGCCAGAGCCGTCGTCCAGCCATGACCAGCCAGAGCCGTCGTCCAGCCATGACCAGCCAGAGCCGTCGTCCAGCCATGACCAGCCAGAGCCGTCGTCCAGCCAGGACCAGCCAGAGCCGTCGTCCAGCCAGGACCAGCCAGAGCCGTCGTCCAGCCAGGACCAGCCAGAGCCGTCCAGCCAGGACCAGCCAGAGCCGTCCAGCCAGGAGCTGCCAGAGCCGTCCAGCCAGGACCAGCCAGAGCCGTCCAGCCAGGACCAGCCTGAGCCAGCCAGTCAGGAGCTGCCTGAGCCAGCCAGTCAGGAGCTGCCTGAGCCAGCCAGTCAGGAGCTGCCTGAGCCAGCCAGTCAGGAGCTGCCTGAGCCAGCCAGTCAGGAGCTGCCTGAGCCAGTCAGTCCGGAGCTGCCGTCCCTCAGTCCGGAGCTGCCGTCCCTCAGTCCGGAGCTGCCGTCCCTTATCCCGGTGATGCCCCTTAATTTAGGTGGGTTTATTTGGAGGGTGGTCATTGGGAGGGGGATACGGAAGCGGGGAGTGACTATGGTGGTGTGGGGACAGCGTCCGGAGCCGCCACCGTGGACAGATGCCCACCCAAACCCTCCCCTTGAGGTTGAGTTTTGCGGCCGGAGTCCGCATCTTGGGGGGGGGGGGGGGGGGGGGGTAATGTCACGTTCCTGACCTTGTTTTCCTTTTGTATAGTTGTGTTTAGTGGGTCAGGACGTGACCAGCCAGAGCCGTCGTCCAGCCAGGACCAGCCGGAGCCGTCATCCAGCCAGGACCAGCCAGAGCCGTCGTCCAGCCAGGACCAGCCAGAGCCGTCGTCCAGCCAGGACCAGCCAGAGCCGTCCAGCCAGGACCAGCCAGAGCCGTCCAGCCAGGACCAGCCAGAGCCGTCCAGCCAGGAGCTGCCAGAGCCGTCCAGCCAGGACCAGCCAGAGCCGTCCAGCCAGGACCAGCCAGAGCCGTCCAGCCAGGACCAGCCAGAGCCGTCCAGCCAGGACCAGCCTGAGCCAGCCAGTCAGGAGCTGCCTGAGCCAGCCAGTCAGGAGCTGCCTGAGCCAGCCAGTCAGGAGCTGCCTGAGCCAGCCAGTCAGGAGCTGCCTGAGCCAGCCAGTCAGGAGCTGCCTGAGCCAGCCAGTCAGGAGCTGCCTGAGCCAGTCAGTCCGGAGCTGCCGTCCCTCAGTCCAGAGCTGCCGTCCCTCAGTCCGGAGCTGCCGTCCCTTATCCCGGTGATGCCCCTTAATTTAGGTGGGTTTATTTGGAGGGTGGTCATTGGGAGGGGGATACGGAAGCGGGGAGTGACTATAGTGGTGTGGGGACAGCGTCCGGAGCCGCCACCGTGGACAGATGCCCACCCAAACCCTCCCCTTGAGGTTGAGTTTTGCGGCCGGAGTCCGCATCTTGGGGGGGGGGGGGGGGTAATGTCACGTTCCTGACCTTGTTTTCCTTTTGTATAGTTGTGTTTAGTGGGTCAGGACGTGAGCTGGGTGGGCAGTCTGTGTTGTTTGTTCTATGTTAAGTGTCAGGTTTAATTGACCTTGTATGGCTCTCAATCAGAGGCAGGTGTTTTACGTTTTCCTCTGATTGAGAACCATATATAGGTAGGTTGTTTCACATTGTTTGTTGTGGGTGGTTGTCTTCCGTGTTTGTGTCTGTGCACCACACGGGACTGTTTTGTTTGTTCGTTCGTTTGTGTAGTCTGTACCTGTTCATGCGTTCTTCGTGTATATGTAAGTTCTCTAGTTCAGGTCTGTCTACGTTCGTTTTGTTGTTTTGTATTTTCCGAGTGTTTTCCGTATTCATTTTTTCCTTAATAAATATTCATCATGTCATATAACAACGCTGCGCTTTGGTCCAATCCCTACTCCTCCTCTTCGGACGAAGAGGAGGAGAACAGCCGTTACACATTGAGATAGAATGACACAGTTTGCTGATTCCTTCCTCTCTGTTTTATTTATTGCCAGTGTATAATTATAATTTAGGCCTATTATTTGTCTGTCTGTCTGTCTGTCTGTCTGTCTGTCTGTCTGTCTGTCTGTCTGTCTGTCTGTCTGTCTGTCTGTCTGTCTGTCTGTCTGTCTGTCTGTCTGTCCCTTTCCGTCTGTCTGTCCCTTTCCGTCTGTCTGTCCCTTTCCGTCTGTCTGTCCCTCTCCGTCTGTCCCTCTCCCTCTCCGTCTGTCCCTCTCCCTCTACGTCTGTCTGTCCCTCTCCTTCTGTCTGTCTGTCTGTCTGTCCCTCTCTGTCTCTGTCCCTCTCCGTCTGTCTGTCCCTCTCCGTCTGTCTGTCTGTCCCTCTCCCTTTCCGTCTGTCTGTCCCTCTCCATGTCGCTGTCTCTCCCTCTCCGTCTGCCTCTGTCTGTCTGTCTGTCTGTCTGTCTGTCTGTCTACAGTGTCGTAGTTCACTAAAGGCCCTGTAGAAGCTGGGTCAAATCCAAAATGAGGACATGAGGATAGATGTGTCACCGCTACTCTGGTCCTAGTCACACCCTTTTAGTTAATGGGCTGCTGTGTAATGACACAATGTGTCATTTGCAGCGCATATGCTGTTGAAACATGATGTCACCATATTTCTTTCATGTGCTTTCCCTGTGCTTAAACTGTAGGTGTATTCCACTGTTACATATTTAGTTGATATAAAGTCCTTCACAACATGGACGTCAGTGTAGATCTTGTTGGAGTATTCTGAGAAGAACAAATTCCCCATCCACTACATTCATTCAGTTGAACTGTCCAATAGCTCTATCCCTCTCAAGGGGATGCTTTGTGCTGATAAAACACCACATTACAAACTCACATTTACCCAAGATGTCGGTGCAAACACAACATGGCCAATGTACTGCAGCTTTTTATTTTCTTCAAGCTCCTTAATGGTTTCCATATTGCCAGTCTAAATGGATACAGGAAATGCTGTCACACCACTTTGCGTTCCAAACTTCCAGAATGAGGTTTTGGCTCTGGGAGATGTCTGTGTGGTGGATTCCAGCTCTATGGATTCCATCTCCTCCCGGAGAGTTTGGTCTCTCCCTAATCTGACCCTGCTCACATCTCCTCCCTGAGTGTTTGGTCTCTCCCTAATCTGACCCTGCTCACATCTCCTCCCTGAGAGTTTGGTCTCTCCCTAATCTGACCCTGCTCACATCTCCTCCCTGAGAGTTTGGTCTCTCCCTAATTTGACCCTGCTCACATCTCCTCCCTGAGAGTTTGGTCTCTCCCCAATCTGACCCTGCTCACATCTCCTCCCTGAGAGTTTGGTCTCTCCCTAATCTGACCCTGCTCACATCTCCTCCCTGAGAGTTTGGTCTCTCCCCAATCTGACCCTGCTCACATCTCCTCCCTGAGTGTTTGGTCTCTCCCCAATCTGACCCTGCTCACATCTCCTCCCTGAGAGTTTGGTCTCTCCCCAATCTGACCCTGCTCACATCTCCTCCCTGAGAGTTTGGTCTCACCCTAATCTGACCCTGCTCACATCTCCTCCCTGAGAGTTTGGTCTCTCCCCAATCTGACCCTACTCACATCTCCTCCCTGAGTGTTTGGTCTCTCCCCAATCTGACCCTGCTCACATCTCCTCCCTGAGAGTTTGGTCTCTCCCCAATCTGACCCTGCTCACATCTCCTCCCTGAGTGTTTGGTCTCTCTCTAATGCTGATTTTGCCTAGTGGTTAGAGCGTTGGACTAGCAACCGAAAGGTTGCAAGATCAAATCCCCAAGCTGACAAGGTAAAAATCTGTCGTTCTGCCCCTGAACAAGGCAGTTAACCCACATTTAACCCACTGTTCCTAGGCCGTCATTGAAAATAAGAATTTGTTCTTAACTGACCTGCCTGGTTAAATAAAGGTAAAATAAAATATGTCAGGACTCCATTGTCCCCCTGCTGCCAAATCTAGTCATCTCACATCTAGACTACACTCTCTGTGTGTGTGTGTGTGTGTGTGTGTGTGTGTGTGTGTGTGTGTGTGTGTGTGTGTGTGTGTGTGTGTGTGTGTGTGTGTGTGTGTGTGTGTGTGTGTGTGTGTGTGTGTGATTATTTTCATTGTTCATTCCATCTTCAGCCATATGTTACGATGCACCACACACATCTGTCACAAGATATACAAAACACTGTCCACCTTATGTTCTGGTTTCCAAAGTTAGTAACACAATGTAAAGTCCTGTGTTAGTAACACAATGTAAAGTCCTGTGTTAGTAACACAATGTAAAGTCCTGTAACAGTTGTTAGTAACACAATGTAAAGTCCTGTAACAGTTGTTAGTAACACAATGTAAAGTCCTGTAACAGTTGTTAGTAACACAATGTAAAGTCCTGTAACAGTTGTTAGTAACACAATGTAAAGTCCTGTAACAGTTGTTAGTAACACAATGTAAAGTCCTGTGTTAGTAACACAATGTAAAGTCCTGTAACAGTTGTTAGTAACACAATGTAAAGTCCTGTGTTAGTAACACAATGTAAAGTCCTGTGTTAGTAACACAATGTAAAGTCCTGTGTTAGTAACACAATGTAAAGTCCTGTGTTAGTAACACAATGTAAAGTCCTGTGTTAGTAACACAATGTAAAGTCCTGTGTTAGTAACACAATGTAAAGTCCTGTGTTAGTAACACAATGTAAAGTCCTGTGTTAGTAACACAATGTAAAGTCCTGTCCCAGTTGTTAGTAACACAATGTAAAGTCCTGTGTTAGTAACACAATGTGAAGTCCTGTGTTAGTAACACAGTGTAAAGTCCTGTGTTAGTAACACAATGTAAAGTCCTGTGTTAGTAACACAAGTGTAAAGTCCTGTGTTAGTAACACAATGTAAAGTCCTGTGTTAGTAACACAATGTAAAGTCCTGTCCAGTTGTTAGTAACACAATGTAAAGTCCTGTGTTAGTAACACAATGTGAAGTCCTGTCCCAGTTGTTAGTAACACAATGTAAAGTCCTGTGTTAGTAACACAATGTAAAGTCCTGTCCCAGTTGTTAGTAACACAATGTAAAGTCCTGTGTTAGTAACACAATGTAAAGTCCTGTCGTTAGTAACACAATGTAAAGTCCTGTGTTAGTAACACAATGTAAAGTCCTGTGTTAGTAACACAATGTAAAGTCCTGTGTTAGTAACACAATGTAAAGTCCTGTGTTAGTAACACAATGTAAAGTCCTGTGTTAGTAACACAATGTAAAGTCCTGTGTTAGTAACACAATGTGAAGTCCTGTGTTAGTAACACAATGTGAAGTCCTGTGTTAGTAACACAATGTAAAGTCCTGTGTTAGTAACACAATGTAAAGTCCTGTGTTAGTAACACAATGTAAAGTCCTGTGTTAGTAACACAATGTAAAGTCCTGTGTTAGTAACACAATGTAAAGTCCTGTGTTAGTAACACAATGTAAAGTCCTGTGTTAGTAACACAATGTAAAGTCCTGTGTTAGTAACACAATGTAAAGTCCTGTGTTAGTAACACAATGTAAAGTCCTGTGTTAGTAACACAATGTAAAGTCCTGTGTTAGTAACACAATGTAAAGTCCTGTGTTAGTAACACAATGTAAAGTCCTGTGTTAGTAACACAATGTAAAGTCCTGTGTTAGTAACACAATGTAAAGTCCTGTGTTAGTAACACAATGTAAAGTCCTGTGTTAGTAACACAAATGTGAAGTCCTGTGTTAGTAACACAGTGTAAAGTCCTGTGTTAGTAACACAATGTAAAGTCCTGTGTTAGTAACACAATGTAAATTCCTGTGTTAGTAACACAATGTAAAGTCCTGTCCCAGTTGTTAGTAACACAATGTAAAGTCCTGTGTTAGTAACACAATGTGAAGTCCTGTCCCAGTTGTTAGTAACACAATGTAAAGTCCTGTGTTAGTAACACAATGTAAAGTCCTGTCCCAGTTGTTAGTAACACAATGTAAAGTCCTGTGTTAGTAACACAACTGTAAAGTCCCTGTGTTAGTAACACAATGTAAAGTCCTGTGTTAGTAACACAATGTAAAGTCCTTTGTTAGTAACACAATGTAAAGTCCTGTG